>NC_085874.1:31954043-31986543 GCF_034702125.1 Engraulis encrasicolus
AGTCGCGCTGTGTCAAGCTGTAGGCCTTTCTGGAAAACGAGCAGTGGAAAAGAGGCATTGGAGGAAAAAAATGTTGCGCAAAAATGCACAGCACTGTAAATTGTGCCGTACGAATTCAGCACTAAGAGAGTCACATTGAAGAGTCTTCTAGTTGACAATACTCTGTCAGTGCTGAATGAGCACGGCAACATGTACCGTGTGGTGGACTGAAGGGTATTAACACAGAGAGTATCAGAGATGATCTTGACTGGTCATACATTATATGAAGTCTTGATCATGAATTTTATGAAGTCTTTGGGGGGGAAAAAAGTTATATTATGGTGGACTGAAAAGTGTTGACAGAGAACGTTATATGCCAGAGTTGATTATTTTCTGAGTTTCTATGCATTCAGAGGAGTTAAGTGCACAGTGTGGAAAAGCAGTTTTTCTGCAAAGTCGAAAAAAATAAATACTTTTGTGTGTCCATTCCTCTAATTGTGATGTCATTTGTATGAAGTGGCGACGAATATTAAAATATTATTTTCGCAATATACACCTTTACAAAATCAGGCAGAGGTTTTCTGTTATGTTAACACAAATTGAAGCAACACATGCAAACAAATTCACAGACTTAATTATAAGCAGCAATATAAAACATAGTTTAAATATGAAGTTGAAATTAGCACATACTGTATGCTATTTATACTAGTGCTCACAGGGTTCACCACCACTGTACTCCTGAAAAAGGCACTTTTGCCTCTTTTCCACTGCCGGTTTTCTGGTTGGTCCACAGCTCGACACGGGGCAACTCGGCCGCCACTTTTTGCTCTTCGTTTGAGCTGTGTCATGCCCAATTGAAAAGCAAAAAGTGGCGGCCGAGTCGTACTGTGTTGAGCTGTAGTCCTACCAGAAAAACTGCAGTGGAAAAGAGGCATTAGTCCCCACTGACTTCACTGATACAATATTGCTCTTTGTCATGCAGGTGACAGTGATACGATATGTACAGTAATGCCAACAGTTAAACTCCATACAGTACATTACACTTAGCTGACGCTTTTATCGGAAGTAACTTACAGTTATTTCTTAAGTTCAGGGTATTAGTGACAATCCCTGGAGCAGTGTGAGGTTAGGTGCCTTGCTCAAGGTCACCTCAGCCATGAGGTGAGATAGGGAGGTGGGATTCGAACATGGAACCCTGTGATCTAAAGTCCATCTCTTTAACAGTTGGGCCACAGCTGCCCTGATATGAAAATATGATTCTGGACCATGGTTATAAAGACTGTCTTCGATGTTGGATCAGCCACAGACAGATAATGAACAAGTTCCACAGACTTGTCTATGTCCAGAGGTGGTTATTGTAGTTATTTTATACAACTAATAATTAGTAATATTTATCAGTATTCTTTTTTCACACACTTTCAGACATTTCAGGAGACCCCATTTGAATTCCAGGAGACCCCACATGTGGTCCCGAGCCCAGTGTTTAAAAACACAGCCCTATGCCATGCTCCCTTGTCAATGCCCATATGCCATGGCTATTCAAATGACGGCCCTGGGGCCAGATGCGGCCGTTGGACAGGAAGGCTCTGACCCCTAAGAAGTAAATATGTCAGTGTCCTTGCATAATTAGCGATCACTTAAACTTCAGGATAGTGATATTTGTCCTATGCATTCATATGAGAGTGCAATCTTGTCTGAAATAGTCTTATAATAGACCATCACAAGGCTACTAATAAACAGAGAAGCTAACATCTGTTCTGTCTGGAAAGTTATCCGCTTGTTTCGCACCCTCACCGCATGCAGTACAAAGCAGGACATTGTGCTGCATGCGGTTACATACATATGTAATCTATGTCTGGCCCCTTTACTTGGAGGAATTTGAAAAACTGGCCTCAATGACATTTAATTGAATACCCCGGCCATATGCCATGTTCCCTCTATGTCACCTGCAGTCATGATGGCCCATCATCCTGTCTCGGGTCATTCGCCACATGATGAAGATCCCAGCTTTAATTACAGCACTGCTTGGCATCCACTCCCACTGGGAAAGGAAGGCCTGGTCTACTGGTGGGTAATCAGGGCTCACAGGACAGGAGCTGGGAGGAGTGGGGCAACGCCAGAGCTCTAATCACAGCATTTGCCACCAAGTGCTGCACATACGCACTGTACACAGTACAATAACTTCCATTTGCTCCAGGGGAACTGTGTCTATTCCTACAGCAGTTAACGCTTTCATACAGTGCCTGAATTGAAGAGCTTGTGGTATCAAAGCAGTTAAGACCCAAGTCTTTTGGCCGCGGCCAAGGTCCAAAAGGCTAAGGCGCCATGTTGTTATGCCGGGAATCCGGGTTTGATTCCGGCCCAAGGTCATTTCCCGATCTTATACCCCCCCCCCCTCTCTCTCACTCATTTCCTGTCACACTCTCTGACTGTCCTGTCCTAATAAAGGCTGGAAAGCACTAGACCAAGGGTCCATCTCATTATCTAACCTCCCATTCTTGCCTTGTGCTTGTGGCCTCGAGCTAAGCTGATGCCCCGCCTCCGTGGAGAAAATAATAAGGTTTTCCCTCTCTCAGCCTAAGCACAGCAACTTTTTGGGGGACCTTTCCTCATTCAATAACCCGATAAAAAACTTGAAAATGACCTTTGAATTTTTGCGAGATATTGACTTAAACCTCTATCGTCAATGTCATCTTGCCTCGCATCACGAGACTACAAACACAAGGCGTGGATGGGAGGTTACATAATGAGATGGACCCCATGTCTTGGTGTTAGATCCTCACTATAATGTCAGTAGACTTTCTTTAAGCAAGTTGTGAGCCAGATCGATCATCACCAGCGATCCCACCTGCACCAAAAGGCTACCTGTAAAATAAAGTACTGATATTTACCCAAACAGATTGGTAAAAGATTAACTTTGGAATCAATAAATTTGTTGTATAATTTCTTGTATGTCTGAACATGAGCAGTATTGTCACTGTTTCTGTATTGTCCACTGCTCTTGTGGCTGGAAAACACTACTCTAAGCAGACATAAGAGGGAGTCTGACTTAACTATATAACAAAGCCAGGACTGATAAAAAAAACTGTGTGTCCGTGTATGTGTGAATGTGAGTGACCAAAGCATATCAAAAGGAGGCCAAGTAAAGGTGTGTGTGTGTGTGTGTGTGTGTGTGTGTGTGTGTGTGTGTGTGTGTGTGTGTGTGTGTGTGTGCGTGTGTGCGTGCGAGCGTGCGTGCGTGCGCGCATGTGTGATATCAATCAAGTGAGGTGAAGTCAGTCACTGTCTTACTTGTACATTGTCTATGTGTGTGTGTGTGTGTGTGTGTGTGTGTGTGTGTGTGCGTGCGCGCATGTTCAATGAAGTGCCGTGTGTTCAGTCACTGTCTCGCTCGCTCAAACCTTGTCCGTGCTAGTGCGCCGATCAATAGTCCATCTGTGATGATGTCGCTGAAACAAGGATCCAATAAGCTTATTGATTGGCAGCCAGGACCCGCCTTGACAGATGGTTGTCATAGGCACGTTGCCATGGTGAAGAGTGATGGTACGCGATGGGTTTGGTCACAAGGCCATTTAAGAAGGGGTAAAGAGGTGGTTTGTCACACACACACACACACACACACACACACACACACACACACACACACACACACACACACACACACACACACACACTCTCTCTTTCTCTCTCTCTCTTTCTCTCTCTCTTTCTCTCTCTCTCTTTGACAGTTTGTCATTTGTGCATATGACCAAGCAACACTTCTGTGCTGTTGCTCTTGTTGCACACACACATACACGCACAGCAGTGGTGTAGTCTACTTTTTTATGGTGGGTATACTGTATATTTGAGCATTTTTTGAAGTGGGTATACTGTATATATTTGTGCCATTCAAAATAATGGATCAATCAATTTTAAGTGGGTATACTGAAATCCTTGAAATTTAGAAGTGGGTATACTCTGTATACCCGCGTTCTACGTAGACTACACCACTGACGCACAGTCGCACACGGACGCATGCACACACGCACGCCACCGAGTTTCAATTAAAGGTGGCTTTTTAACAGGGGACTGGTGGAAACTTTGTCAGATGTAGGAATAAACAGTTGCAGCTGAATGCCACTAAAACCAATGGCTGCCAAATCAGATGCATTCTACAGGAAAGGTCAGAGCAGGCTCTACTTCCACAGGAAGCTGAGATCCTTCAATGTCTGCAACAGACTACTACTGATGTTCTTCCAGTCTGTCGTGGCTAGCGTCCTGTCCTATGCTATAATGCCTGCTGGGTGGTAGCATTAGGAGGCGGGATGGTGGATGCCTAGATGGGTGGGCTGGTGAGGAAAGCTGGGGCTGTGGTGGGCATAGAACTGGAGGCTCTCACTACAACAGTTGAAAAAAAGACCCTTAGCAGCATGGACTTCATACTGGACATTGTCAGACACCCTCTGCACCCGTTTCTGGCCAATCAGAGCAGTCTGTCCAGCTACAGACTTCCATGCTACAGCTAGGCCTACAGACATCCGTGTCACCCCCTGCCGGACAGACAGACTACGGAAGTCTTTTGTCCCCAAGGCCATCCAACTCTTCAACACCACAAAGCAGGATAAACTGAAAGTGATGATCATTGGTGACTGTCAAAACCAACCCCCCCACACTTGCACACTCATCTGCACCACCATGGCCAAAAGGCCCACTTTCAATACCCATCATACTCAGTGACAATTCTTAATCACATATGTATTAAAATCACAATAAATTAACAGTCAGGACGGTCGTCCTGGCGTTTGTAATTCATTTCAGTGCGTAAATAGGGCTACTACTTGCACCAACTTTTATGCCAAAGTGTTTTGTTTTGTCTTTATGAAGAATTTCTGTCAGGCTAAGACAAAGCATAGTTAAACATTTGGCAGGGAGCATTTTCTGAATTGCTCAAAACCCAGCGCCGGTCTGGCAGCTTTTGTGATACGCACCGGATTCTCATCAGCCCTGTACGCGTGTAGGGTAGACCGAGTAAAGTTAAGTACAGGGTACAGTTGAGGTAAAATCAAATATACCCGTGTAACAACAATACTGATCTAATTCCAAAATGTAGGCATAACATAAATGACAGTCCCAAAACATTTGGTGACCATTTCGAAGATTGTGTAATCTCTGTTAAGGTTGACATTCGGTTTCTGCCATATCTTTGTCCCGCATCGCTGTCCGTAGCCTCGTACAAGCAAATGTAGGCCTACATGTGCATGATATAATTCCTGTACGTATCGCAAAAGCTGCCACTCCGGCGCCTACAAGCCAGTACAAAGCAGTGCTGAGTAGGAGGTGCCCTTTGCTGTCTGGCGGAGCAAGCCAATGGTGTGCCAAATGTAATTAATTGGCACAGGTGGCATGTCCTTTCAAATAGTGGCGGGAGCCTGCCGAAAATTCCTTTGTTTGTCAAGCAGGGTAGCGTGTAGGTTGCGTTCTCTGTGAGCTATTGTGTGTCAGCAGTGCGGAAACGCGAAGGTAGTCCGTTGGTCCTTTCCTTCTGAACGCCAGACTTGAATGTGCTGTAATTTCACATGGTTAGTCTCACTTTTGTTTGTCTTGTAGTGATTTGGGGATTATCATCATTGAGCGCATGCAACGTGCCTACATTGTGTATGGGCGTTTGTACTTGGTATAGGCTACCCGTAGCTGCACGGAAGCCTATTGCAGAAAAAAGTGATTTGAGGAGGTGCTCGTGCCATATTTCGACATCTGGGCCTATCTACGCCGTATTCTACGGTAGGAACTGAATTTCTTATTGCGAGAACCAAATCAGTTACAACATATCTAGTCTCTCAACACATACAAGAAACGTGAACTGAATACTGGTTAAGTGCCCCAAGACGTAGACAAGTTGTCGGCGTAGTGGCGCGCAAAATGAAACGTCCAACTGTCGCACGATGACTCCAACAAAATTGTGCTCTCTCTTCGAGAAGCATTGCCAGCGTTATATTTGACCGTGAAGTTGCTCAAAAGAGTAGGCCAGGTGCATTAACGATTACATGTTTCAGTCTTTTCTAAATAATCTTGTAGGCCTATAGCCTACTAATGTTAATATGTGTAATGTAGCTAGGCCTAAGGCATAGGCCTAACACTACTTTTGCATTACTTTACTTAGGCTACTCTCGCCATAATAACTAAATATTGACACTTACAATATAGGCTTACCGTGTAAATCAAGCTCATGAGTCATGCCTTCTTCCCATCCAGGAGGTGTTTTGGCAGCATGCAGACTTTAAAGGTGGCAGATGCAGGAATAAGCTTAGCCTTTTCTCAGCCTCGCCACACTGAACACCATTAAAGTCTAGTTTACAGTCAAAATGTATTGTAACATGGATTACTAGCACTGTAGCTACTATTATGTAGCCTGTGGAATTAGTACCACACAGGACACAGTTCTTCAGGGGTTTTCCAGTAAGATTTATTTTAAACCAAAGGTGCAAAAGTAGACTTCAGTCTTGAGTCACTCACAGCTGTAGCCTTGCTAAAGCATTCACTTTTTCATACAAAAAACAATACGGCAGTGGGCTTACCTAACAAAACGAAATAAAAGACAAAAAAAGATCATTAGCAATCAACTCATTTTGGTCACACTTACAAACTAACATCTGCTGATAATTTATTACTCACAGGTTTCGTTATCCTAACAGGTACAGCCCACGTCGCTGGAGGAATCTTCACACATCACGAACAATCTTCAAACATCGCCGCTCGTACAGTCTCTAACAAAGTATTGATCTCATATACCGAACATTATGTTGCACATCTTCAGTTTTGATGAGATTTTATAGCAAGCAATTTACAAAAACAATGAAATTACACTGAAAGTGCCATCTCGTTGCAGAGCTCCCCTGTACAGCACTTTTCTTCTCAAAAACGAACTACGGCAAGCAACGCCGTCCAAACTTCACTTCAAACTCATGTGCATTTCAGCTTCATCAAATAACATGGTCAAATACTGCCACCTACAGGACAACTTCTGACACTTCTCTCTGTACATTCATCACTCTGTAACCATACCTATATATTTATAAATGCATTTAGTACCACCTGGTTACATTCTCCCCTGCATATGTCAGCGTCCTCGATGACTTAACTGGTCTTTTATTTATGAACTTATTACCCCAGTCACATTTCTGACATAACCTTAATTTACAGTTCACACCATCTCTTTGCTCATGGTTACCACATTACAAGCTGACCTGGGAAGATGAAAAGGATTGCTATGTACCCCAGCTGTAGTTCTTGAACTCCGTTTAAGAGGAGGTATGCTAGGTCTGAGATCTGAGGCATTTGGCCCTTCTATTCCTGCTTCTGTCGGTTCACACTCAACCTCATCAGTAATAGGTGAACAGTCATGGTCCTCAACTTCAGAGGCAACCGCATTTTCATTTACATCCGTTTCCACCGATGCATTGTACTCATCCGAGGTATGTGGATTAGCTACTTCTAATAACACAAAATCAGGTTCCTGACAATCATCAGACATAGGCTCCCCCTGAATCACAGGCATATCTCCATCAGAATCAAACACTTGCTCTGTGTTTTGCCTGGAAGCCGGCAAATCACATGGTCTCAACTCTGTTCTGTGTACCCTTTTAGTGGGACCTCCCTCTACAGGTTCGACTGTATGCGTAGTACCCTGAATGCCCACAACCCTATACACAACAGGGCTCCAGGCATCCTGAATTTTGTTCCTACCTAACGGACGATGACGGAGGTAAACAGTTTGACCCAGAGCCACCTTGGGACAGAAAACTCTCTCATTTAGCAAGGATATTCTTTCATTGGCCTTTTGCTCTGAATACTGTCTCGCTCTTTCATGAGCCTGTTTTAGTCTCTCCTGATGTACAGACAACCAGTCTACATTCCTGTCCTCTGGGGCAGTGTCCTGACCCAGTAGAGCATCCACAGGCAATCTTGGTTGTACACCAAACAGTAGAAAATGTGGTGAATACCCCGTGGTGGAATGAGGGGTTACATTATATGCATAGACCAATTCAGGGAGGTGTTCAGTCCATCGTCTTTTCTTCTCAGGGGGCAGAGTACGTAAAAGGTCATGCAATGTTCTATTGTACCTCTCACATTGTGCATTACCCTGGGGCCTATATGGGGTGGTACGGGTCTTTTTCACACCATAGAGCTTGCACAACTCAGCAATAACGTCACTCTCAAAATTTCGACCTTGGTCTGAGTGCAACCTTTCCGGCACGCCATACTTCATGAACCATTCTTTCAGTAAAATCTTAGCAGTAGTGTCAGCTTTCTGATCCTTAGTAGGATAGGCCTGTGTAAATTTGGTGAAAACATCCGTGACAACTAGGACATTCTCACGACCATCAGATGCTTTTTCTAAGAGTGTAAAGTCCACTGCTATAACTTCAAGAGGTCTAGATGCCAAAAAGGCTTTCACAGGCGCCCGAATCTTCGGCTGAGGCATCTTGGTAAGTATACAGCGTTCACATTTTTTCACCCAGCTGTCTGCGTCTTCATACATTCCCACCCAAAAACACCTCTGTTTCAGAATGCCAATAGTACGTTCAATCCCTTGATGACCCATACCGTCATGAACACTACCTAGGACCTGGTCTTTCAGGCATACAGGTATGAGTAGTTGCCAACACTCACCATGTCTGGGATCATGTACTACCCGATACAACAATCCATCTTTCACCTTGATCCGACTCCATTGCTTAAGGAGGCGCTTTACAGACTTTGTTAGGTTCCATCTTTCCCTGTATCTGGGTTTCTTTTTCCTATCCCAAAATCGCATGAACTCTTTCAGTATTGCATCTTTTCTCTGAAACTCCACTAGTTGGTGCTTAGTGTACCCTGGTAGTGTAGGTGTATTGCCTTGTGGGTCATTCCCTTCCACCGTCCCCGATTCAAGTGCACGGATCTCTCGAACCCTGCAAGAATGTACACCAGCGATCACCAGGTCAGGGTGCAACGCAGTCCCTCTATGCATTTGGTTACAGACAGCGACACAGTCATCAAACTCAGAATCACCATTCGGCTCAGGCTCCCCTGCAGACTCCTGCCTAGACAACGCATCTGACGCCACATTACCAGAACCAGGGCGATATTTCACCTCGAAGTCAAATACAGATAACTGCCCAACCCACCTTTGCTCGACTGCCCCTAATTTCGCAGATTTCAGGTAACACAATGGGTTATTGTCAGTTATAACTAAAAATTTGGATCCCAATAAGTAACTCCTGAATTTCTCAGTTACCGCCCATTTTAATGCCAGTAATTCTAATTTCATGCTGCTGTAGTTACGGTCATTCCTCTCTGCATTACGCAGTCTCCTACTCGCATAGGCTATTACACGTTTGTGGCCCTCTTGTTGCTGGTACAAAACAGCACCTAAACCCAGCTGGCTGGCGTCTGTCTCGACAATGAAAGGGAGTGTGAAATCGGCAAAACCCAAAATGGGAGCAGTTGTCAGTTTTTCTTTAAGACTGTCAAATGCACTCTGGCACTCCATAGTCCAAAGTGAGGTAAACTTAAGCGAGCGTTTAGGCTTTCCCTCATACAAGCAACTATTTACAAGATCATGTAGCGGTCCCGCGAGTTTAGAAAATCCCTCCATAAACTTCCTGTAATAACTACAGAATCCTAGAAAAGACCTCAATTGCTTTACAGAAGTGGGGACTGGCCAGTCCGTCACAGCAGCTACTTTATTTGGGTCAGGGCCTACTCCATCAGCCGACACCTGATGTCCAAGATATTGAACTTTCTCCTGCAAGAAGTTACATTTCTCAAGCTTCACTTTTAACCCAGTTTCAGCTAAGCGTGACAAAACTGTCTCCAACCTTGTAATGTGATCCTCAAAATTTCCCGAAAACAATAAAATGTCATCTAGGTACACTAGCATGACCTGAAAGATGAGATCACTCATGGTAGCTTGCATTAGGCGTTGAAATGTGGCAGGCCCATTACAAACCCCAAATGGCATTCTTAGATATTCAAAAAGCCCAAAAGGTGTAGTGAATGCGGTCTTGGGTCTGTCCCTTTCACTCATAGCCACCTGATGGTACCCACTTGCCAAATCGATAGTAGAAAAGAATTTCGCCCCCCTTAAAGCATCGAAACTCTCATCTATCCGCGGTAGGGGAAATGCATCTCGCCTTGTCTTTGCATTTAGCTTCCTGTAATCAACGCATAATCTTAAGCTACCATCAGATTTGCGAACGACTACAATGGGCGACGCATACGCACTCGTGCTTTCCTGAATTACTCCTTTCTTTAACAGTTGGGCTATGTGCTCCCTGACCTCTTTGTACTGGGTTGGCGGAATCCTACGATAGGGTTGTGCCACAGGAGCCGAGTCAGTCAAGTGGATTTCGTGTTGGACTTTGTCAGTATACCCCAAGTCATCCTCATCTGATGCAAAGACAGCTGAGTATTTTTCCAGAAGACTGCTCAGCCTGGCTTTCTGTTCTGGTGTACCCCCAATGTTAAGCCGATCTACAATGGGCACCTTACTGGTTGGCTGAACATTGCTGTCAATGCTTACTTGCTCAATATCTGCTGAGATGCGGTGAAATCTGACTTCACAGGACTTGTTTGCATTAACTACATCTGCAGGTGTAAGGAGACCAATCCTAGTTCTAGGATGGAGCCAAATGTCCTCTGGTGATGCGTTAATTACTTGAACTGGAAAATCCTGCTTCCCCATAGGCACAAGAGTCGGCACTACTAAGAGCCCTCCTGGTAAGGGGGTACTAACTGGCTCCAGCAAGAGGACTTTGCCTGCATCTGTGTCTTTTCTTCCTCTGGCCATTATGGTAGCCACTGATAATGCTGGGACATGAGCAAGATCTTTTCCAGACACACGAGCAACAGAAGACTGATGCACCACATCTACTGACTGCACTTTCTGGAAAGCTTCTCTCCAATCAGAGTCTAGATGGCCATTGAGTGTTGTGTCAAACTCTGCATGAACAATCTGCCTGCACCTACTGATAATGTTCATTCCAATTAACCCAGGTACCGTGGAAGAGTTGGGCGAATCTTTAACAATCAAAAATCCACAATCTGGTAACACCATGCCCATAGTTTCAACCTCTAATTCCAGGTAACCTAGATAGGGGATGTCAAGCCCGTTTGCAGCTGTGAGCTTTAGCCACCCAGCTGTTGAAAGCATTTGTTGGTTGTGTCCTGACAAACTGTCCCGGAAGAAACTCTCCGATATAGTGCTAACCTGGCTACCAGTATCGAGTAAGCAGGAGGCATTAACCCCTTTTATCCTGATGTCAACTACAGGACATTTCCCCACCGCCCGATGAAGTAATCTTTCTCGACTTGTCCTATCAGATGAGCCAGTAACCTCCCCTCGCATTGTATGGCTCTCAGCAACCGAGGGAGTCAGTTTTCCTGGTGTGGAATTTGGGGCTGCCCAGCAAGCCTCTGTGTGCATTCTTTTGCTAGATGTCCTATTCCATTGCACTTGAAACAGATGGGTTGCCCATCATCCGTAAAACGTGGCTGCATCCTAGGCCTACGACCAGGTGTCCTATATGTTTGTGTTCTAGACACAGTCAACTCCTTAATTGCTTTAGTGAGTTCAGCTATAGCTGTGTCCTGTTCAACCAGCCTCTTTTCTTGCCTAGAGACAACTTCTAATACCTCATCAAGGGTGGTGGATTTGTTCTGCCCAATACTAACAGCAGAGCATTGGGTGTGGTTCGTAACCTCAGACACTCTTGGCTTCACCATTTTTGTAGCGGTTGTACTTTCTTCCACCGCCCACAACTCTGCTTCCTTACGAACGTCCTTAATTCCCCACTGGGGTTTCTCTCGCACTAATTTTCTGAGTTCTCGCTTCAGCAATGCATCTTGCAAACCTTCAACGAACTGGTCTCGTAACAAGATTCTCTCATTGGGAACAAGCCCCGGGGACTGTTTGACTGCCGCAGTCAGTAAATGGGACAGGGCATGTGAGTAATCACTTAGTTTTTCACCCTCTGCTTGTTTGCGGTGATAAAAGGACTGAAGAAGTTGAGTGGCACTACGTTTCTCACCAAAAGCTTCACTGAGACACTTAAACACATCCTGCGTTTGTCTAGCATCATTCCCTACACACATCCGCACCTCTTCGAGTGCAGGACCTCTTAAAAGGGATATGACAAAGTCAAATCTTTCCTCAAGTGTTTGTTCTCTGGTTCTTAAGACCCTCTCAACTTCCTCTATGAACTCCTCCACATTTCTCCCATCTTTACTGTAATCACCACTGAAGTTCTGAATCTGGCGTTCTCTTGGTAGGTACACATAGGACCGAGGTGCCCTATTGGCTGTTGCTTCAGCTTGCAACCTGCGTGGCTCTGAAACCTGAACCTGTGGTCTATTCTCTGCCCCACTAGATTCCCCGCCTGCTGCATTTCGCTCATCCCCACCAGTTGCAATCTGCAACTCCCCACCAGTTGCATTCCGCCCTGTATCAGAACCACTATTCTCTGAATCAGACATTGTAGATTTTCAACACTTGAAATATAAGCACACAATTACGTTTCAGTCCTTCAACAAAACAAAAAAATACTTCAACTTATCGATGGTCTTAACCAGGAGCAGGCAGTCCCAATGTGGATGGATGTCTTCTTCCCCTGTGTCCTTGGAAATGTAGCAGTCTCTGAATGTTTGACTCTTGTGGTTCACCCACCAGCGCACTCAATGCCTCTGCATCACCGCCGCCACACAAACGTCTCTCCAGCAGCTCCACTCCAGTCCAAGTCCAGACACCAGCACACTTGCTTCTGCTTCACCGTCACCACGCCGCCACGTGCCTGCCCTGTACAATCTTCACCACTGCCGTATTGTTTAACTGGTAGCATATGGCTACGCTATGCACCTAATGGAGAACTGATATACCCCACTCCTGGTACCAAATTGTGTAGCCTGTGGAATTAGTACCACACAGGACACAGTTCTTCAGGGGTTTTCCAGTAAGATTTATTTTAAACCAAAGGTGCAAAAGTAGACTTCAGTCTTGAGTCACTCACAGCTGTAGCCTTGCTAAAGCATTCACTTTTTCATACAAAAGACAATACGGCAGTGGGCTTACCTAACAAAACGAAATAAAAGACAAAAAAAAAATCATTAGCAATCAACTCATTTTGGTCACACTTACAAACTAACATCTGCTGATAATTTATTACTCACAGGTTTCGTTATCCTAACAGGTACAGCCCACGTCGCTGGAGGAATCTTCACACATCACGAACAATCTTCAAACATCGCCGCTCGTACAGTCTCTAACAAAGTATTGATCTCATATACCGAACATTATGTTGCACATCTTCAGTTTTGATGAGATTTTATAGCAAGCAATTTACAAAAACAATGAAATTACACTGAAAGTGCCATCTCGTTGCAGAGCTCCCCTGTACAGCACTTTTCTTCTCAAAAACGAACTACGGCAAGCAACGCCGTCCAAACTTCACTTCAAACTCATGTGCATTTCAGCTTCATCAAATAACATGGTCAAATACTGCCACCTACAGGACAACTTCTGACACTTCTCTCTGTACATTCATCACTCTGTAACCATACCTATATATTTATAAATGCATTTAGTACCACCTGGTTACATTTATTACAGTCGTTATCTCCTATAATGCCTTAAATGACTTGGTTACCGTAAAAAGTAGCCATATAAGCTTATATCAGAAGCAAAAATATCACATTACAGTAACTAGAAGCACTCAGAGTGCAAACCTCCACCAAGGTCACTGACACCACAACATCTACACACTGTGGAATCATATGCCTATAATATTACTTGCAAACATTGACTGTCTTTCTCCTGGTTTTGTGCAGTAGGAAACTGGAATACATGTTACTAGGTTTGAGAGACAAGGGTGGCTTAGCCCCTAGAGGAGAACATTTTTCAGAGCCACCCAGTAAGGCTTTGACAATCAAAGCATTAATTTCAGAGCATCACCTTGGGGTCACACTTCCCACCATTTCTATTCTATTTAAAAATGGCTTTCATTTAATGTTCAGCCATTTTAAACTTTCAGATACACAAAGCATGACATTACAGCCTGATCTTTTCTTCATTTCAGGAGAACTATGGTGTATTTAAATGTTAATGTCTACATTTAACTGTATTGGAGAAAGAAGCCTGCTTCAAGCGACATCAAAGGTGAGTAGGCAAATGTGCAGTATGTTTGTGAAGGGATACAATTTCATGTCAACAACATTACCAGGCAAGACTTTAATCCTTCAGGAATGGTTGAAATACCGTAACAAAGTGGATAAAACATACTTGCCTTTACATTAACCTTTGTTGACCATTGAACTTGAACTTAGTGTAAAACATACATTTATGTGTCAATGTAAATCATGTAAAAATACATTTATTTTATTTTGTGTTTCTTTAAAGGTTTTATACCCATCTGATCTACTGTCCTACTATTACTCCATCTGTTACTACTACTTACTACTACGACACGTGGAATACTGTGTTTGTGTACAGTCCTCTATGAAGTGTGGAAAACGCAGTGCGGCCGCACACTTGTCAGTGAAAAACTGCTGCAGTGAAAAATGGGCAGTGTGGAAAGCGATGACTGCCAGTGCATCACCGCTGCACCAGTGAGCGATCTGCCCGTGGACCACCGCCTAACCAGTACATCTCCCCGCTGACCAGTGAGCCAACCGACGAGTGGACAACCTCCTGCTGCCAGTCATGCCAAAATTCCACTCACACCACACCACAACCCAGAGGGAAGACACTTCACCAGGGGGCCTGGAGGATAAACCCTGAAGAAAAGAAAGAAAAAAAACAGGAAACAAGGTTCAAATGAAGTTTCTGTTGAATGATGAACTGGTTTACTTTGCTTCATCTCCTTTTGACATTCAGAAACCTTTTAGTCGCCCTCCATGTCCATGCAACTGTCCCCAGCAGCCGTCTTAGACTGCTGAAGTGCCTTTTGTCCAATAGCTCTTGGACTGCCGCTACTGTTGGTGGTGGAGCTCTGAACTTGGACTGTGCGTTTTCCTGCGCTGCAATTGACTGTTGTGCCTTCAGCTGACTTCGGGAGACTTCTGCAGTGAATGTTTTGTTCTGCATTCTAGTGACATTGTCTCTTGCTTGTGCAGAAATGTTTTTACTGAATTTGTTGGCCACTGAAGGAACTATGCACCGCACTGCCACTCACAGCTTTCAGTTAGGTCTTCAGGACTTGCCTGATGTCTGCTATGTTCACAGAACCTGGAATCCATCACCAATCGCAGTTTAGTAGAGTAGTGTAGAGTAGAGCAGAGTAGAGGCTTGTCTTAACAGCTCCCTTCGGGTGAGTGGTTCTGGTGTTTGACGGCAAACACTGTCTTTCGGCAAGTTCTGGCCGAGGCGCATTTCTTTCTTCTTCTTGGTGTTGCTGATCTTTGCTAACGTCTTTCTGCAAGGTCTCGCTGAGGCACATTTCTTCCTTCTTGGAGAAGTTGATCTCCGCTGACATCTGAGATTGGTGATGAATTCCGGGTACTGAGGGCATGGTGGATGTAGTCACCCCGGGGGGCTGGTCCTAATGGCCTTGCTGGGGGTTCAGAGTGGTGGTCCGGTCTGCGGTTCCTTCAGCTACCTTGGGGTGGGTGGCCAACAGGGTCAGTGGAATGCCTTGCTGCACAGGCATGAGACGGTTTCGCTAGAGTCCAGAGGAGGGCTTTCACTGCAGTGCTCGCCTGGGCTCAGCTGGGGGCACGGCACCCGGTTGCGGCCTGGGATAGCGCATGGCCTGTGCCCGGGGCTTCGCCACCAGCAGTGCTTCAGTGATCTGGGGCGGCTGGTCAGGGCAGTTTGGACGCAGTGCCCTCATCCAGGACCGCCGGCGAGGGGCAGGGTGTCAACTTCCTGGACATGGTCACTGGCCAGCTTGTTGTGTGCAGGGGCCTTCGGGGAGGACTGTGGAGCTGTCCCCCTTCGACACTGCCGAAGCTGTGGTCAAGGTCGCCTAAAGAGCCCTGAAAAGTCCTGGTGGAGGAGGCCTTACCTTCAATGAGTTCCTGACAGTGCCTTGCCAACGAAAGGCAATTGGATGCCAGAGTTCAGAGTCGTGAGGACGACATCAACTACATCACCCCAAACGCACTGCTGCTTGCCTAGCCACTCAAACTAGAGAATTCAAAACAGAACCGTCAGTCAGCCACTTCTGGAGGTCCTGGAGACAACTTGCAGACCCGAAGCTGTTCATCCGCAGCAAGTGGCAGTGGCACACTGCAAGAAGAAATGCTGCTGTTAGAGTGTGGGTCTGTGACCAAAATGCATTGCCGGGGCAATTCAAGCTCGCAACAGTTGTCAACATGACAACTCAAAAGGCATTGTCTGGGATATCCTCCCAAGTGGATGTGCTCAAGTGAAGATTTCAAAGCAAATCAAAAAGTCCTGGGACCCGCAAGGTACCACACACTGCATGTGGATGTGTGATGACTCATGGTCCTTCCACTAGAGCAGTGGATCTCAACCTTGTGAACAAAATCCCCCGTGACCTCATTAAAGCCTGCCAATGCCCCCCTTGGTATTAAATAATAAAATGGACTAATGCCCCCTAATGGCAACTAAGCGCCCCCCCTCTCAGATATAGCCTTCTCAACAACCCCCTAGGCCTCTCAACAACCCCCTAGGTCTCCCCAATGCCTCCTGCCCCCTGTTGAACAACACTGCATCAGGTTACATCAGGAACAAGTTAGCAGAAACCAGCTCGCCTGATGGATGCGTTTTTCCCTCCTGTGTCACGCCACGCCAACATCGTGGGAGGTGTTGTGGCAGGCGGTGCCTGACCACAGGCTCACTTTGATTGTCTCCACAGTACCTCGCTGCACTGGATGCATTGTGTGAGTAAAAAGTAATGTAACGTCTTTGTTTTTTAACCCAAGAGAATACTTTAAGTTAAATAGTGTACTTTCAGTGTCACATTGGTGACATTGGTGATCTATTTTGATTAAGATCTATTTAAGATGGCAATTGATTATCATTTCATGGCCGTGTCGCTGTGTGTGTGTGTGTCTGTGTGTGTGTGTCTTTGTGTGTGTCTATAGATCCAACTTAGCATCAGCATGGGCATGGCCTCCGGATGCAAGGGCTCCACTCCTATGGCAATCGGCTTCACTGTCACCATGGCACACCTCATGGGAGTGAGTGTTACACACACACTCACATTGCTCCCAATTTCTCATAATGTATAAACAGGCATGTTAACCCTATCGCGCCGATTGCAACATATTTGTTTCATCAAATTCAAAGCCCTCTCCCCGCTGACACAAAAAAATCGATATCAAAAACATATTGCGTGCCTTTTCAAAACGACCTGCAATACACGGAAATCACCACAAGAGAGCAGCGGTCAACAACAAGTTGACCACAACTCAGCAAAACATGGCGACACAGGGGTAGGAGCGGTTTCCCTGACCGGAGCAGAAATATCGTCACATTTCCAAAATATAATTCTATATACTTTAATTTGAACACTTACTTTGTGCAATTAATCAAGGAAGAGTTGATATTTTTACACCGTGTTGCAGAGAGATTGTGCTAAAACTTAACAAAATTTGGATTTTTTTAAAAACATTTCTTATGATGGACCAACACTGAGGCAAATTCCAAGAAATAATAATTTTCTGTCTATGCTTTCATGGTTCAGGTCTCATAGGGTTAAAATAGGGTGACCAGGGCCCACTGGGTACAGTGAGAATAATAATTTGATCCCTTGCTGATTTTCTTGGTTTGTGTACTAAGATTTATTCGTTGCTATGATCCTTATCAACATTTCAAGACGGAGGTCATTGAGATCGAGCAGTCTGTGTGTTCGACACAGCCCACGGCTTAGTGAGCCTTGTTCATAATTTGCTCAAAAACATTTTTTCACACCACAAGTTTTAGGACATGGAGGCATGGTTGTTGACTATGCTGCACATTGCTTAGGTAAAGTTAGCGTGAACATCAATCTAGTGGGTAACTTGGGCTGAAAGGGTAGGCTATTTTATGTATGTTTTTGAATACACTGCTCGTTGTGTTCGTTATCATTTTATGCGACAATAGGCCTACTATGTCAATAAGTAGCCTATGTAGCACTGAGATGCATCTGGTAAGTAGCTTTATAATTAGTATGGTAGGCATTGCCTGCAATAAATTTCAACATCCTCTCCACTGTGAATTCTTGCTCCTTCCTTTTTTAATTTTGTATTTTAACATTATTTTTTAAAAAATAACTTGGTGCTCTCCTCTTCTGCTTCGTACAAAGGCAGTGTTTGAATGCTTCGTTTGTGTATTGTGAGATTAGTGTTTAGTTGTTAACATGTATGTGGTGAAAATGAAGACGAATTTCCACATTATAGACAAAATATTTGTATTCGTAACAATACCCAGAAACACAGACTCCACCCTGTAGTCATAGGTAGGATATATACCGTAGGTTCAAACATACCCTACACAACCTATTGGGATGAAAGGGTACCTTTTTTTTTAACATATTTTCTTTTAGCATTTTCACTGCTGACTCCCAAATAATCACATCCCAGAACAAATAGAAAAAAGAAACTTGAACAAACCAAAAACTTCATCCTAAGGAGAAGAAAAAAAGAAAACAGAAAAGAAATATAACGGGTAGACTAGTTACTAATCATATCAGAAGACATAGACCTTAAACAATTTCCGTCTGGGATAATTAGTAATTCATAACAATGGTGTTCTATCAAATTCCTCATTTAGGCCATGGGGGAGGTTGTGTTGAGGAAATAAATCCAAAAAGTTTCACGCCTTAAGAATATTTTGTCTCTGAGCACCTCCTCTCTGTGATCTGTCAATCTTCTCCACACCAATGTTACCTCAGTGTGCTTTCTGTGTGGCCTGCGCTTTTCAAGTGTGTATAGTAACCAGGCTCAGTTCATCGCCCGTTCTTATGCAACTTCTATGTTCACTGCTTATCGTTGACCCTTGGCTCTGCCCTTGTTTGTTGGCAGGCACTGCACTGACCAGCGGACGCTCACTGTAACCCTTCCTGCAGAGAGGTGCGGACGCTCACGTTAACCCTTCCTACACAGAGCTACGGACACTCACCTTAACGCTTCCTGCGCTGCACTGTTTAAACTTTGTGGAAGTGGAATTCAATCAGCCACTAACTATGCCGGTCTCAATGTAAGTGTTCTGACTCAGTCTTGTCCCAGTCTTGTCCCATCATTTTCCAAGATGACTTGTCTGACTTTGGCTGGCTATTGTGTTTGCATTGTAGCCCAAGAAAGAAGTGTCGGCAACTGATGGATAGGCAGCTGGTGTGCTTACGTTTCTTCAGTCCTGAGGTGCGCATTGCCTTAATATAATGTTTTAGGCATTTCAAACATTCTCACAGATTAACCAAGCATGACATTACAGCCTGATACTTTCTTCATTTCAGGAGGACTATGGTGTATTTAAATGTAAATATCTAAATTTAACTGGTATTGCTTTATGGAGAATGAAGCCTGCTTCAAACCAACATTGAAGGAGAGAATATGTTTGTGAAGGCATACAATTTTATCAACTTTAACCTGCTGTTGGTTGTTCAACCAACTGCGACCACCTATCGTATTTTGGCCTATACTGTACTATCCTTCAAGAATGGTTGAAGTATAGTTACAAAGTGCATAAAACATACTTGCCTTTATTCTAACCTTTGTTGCCCATTTAACTTGAACATACATTTATGTCGCGTTATATTTAAACGACGACTCAGAAAAAATGCTCTTAACTATTTTATTTTGTGTTTATATGTTTAAAGGTTTTACACCTAATCTGGTCTACACTTCTACTATTACTCCATCTCGTACTACTAAGGCTACTACTACTAATTACTACTACGATGTGTGGAATACTGTGTCCGTGTGCAGTCTTCTCAGAAGTGTGGAAAACCTAGTGCTGCCACACGCAGTGAAAAACCTTTGCGGTGAAAAGACGCCAGAGTGGAAAACCGATGCACCACTGGTAACCACCGACTGCCATGGCATCACTGCTGCATACGTGACCCATCTGCCAGTGGACCGCCACCTAACAAGTATATCACCCTGCTGACCAGTAAGCCATCTGACCAGTGGACAACCTCCTGCTGCCAGCCATGCAAATACTCCACTCACACCACACCACAACCCAACAGAGAGGGAAGACACTTCACCTGGGGGCCTGGAGGATAAACCTTGAAGAAAAGAAAAAGAAAAAACCACACTACTGGGAGGAGGACGATGAGTCATCGCACATACCGCTGCAGAGGAAGAAGTTGGTAGAAACCAACGTTGTCGCACCACGCCAAGATGGAGTTGGAAGTGTTGTGGCGGGCTGTGCCTGGCCACTGGCTCGCTTTGATTGACATCCTCTATGGTTCCCCTCGCTGCACTGGATGCATGTTGTCAGTAAAAAGGTAAAGTAATTGGTTTTTTTAACCAAAGAGAATAAACTTAGTGTACTTTTACTGCCTCATTTGTGTCTGATGAATATGAAGAAGACGAAACATCTATTTTGATTTAAGATCAATTAAAGATATCTGCATCTATCCTACAATACTTGTACACTGCTGTACAGTGTGCACTGACCCCACACTCTGTACTTTCCTGAATGTCCCCGTTGTAAGTTGTTTTGGTCAAAAGCGTCTGCTTAATGTAATTTAAAATTATTGTCATTTCATGGTCTCTGTCTCTGTCTCTGTCTCTCTGTGTCTCTCCAGCTTGGCATGGGCATGGCCACCACAGTGGAGGTCTTCCTGACCATGCAGCATGTCATCTGCATCCTCTCCATGATGGATGAGAGGAGGAACGGACGCATGGGCACCGCTCCCATGGCAATCGGCTTCTATCACCATGGCCCACCTCATGTGAGTGCGTGTCAGTCACACACACATTAATATTGCTCTGTATTTATCATAGTGTATAAACAGGTGTGTCAAAATGAAGGGAGAAGGTTGGATTGATTCACCAGGGCCCACGAGGTACAGTGAGAATAATTATTAGTATGCTTGCCATTCGGCAAGTATACTTTTGTTATCCAACCTTTAAGGCTGTATGTAAACCGGCTGTGCTTGTACTCAGTTTGTGGATAACTTGAACATTAGTACCACCAACAGGAAATCTGTAACTTGTGTGCCGTAGGTCTGATATACAAAAACTTGGTATCCTTAGAATCCTCCGGCCAAGACGAATCCATGACGTCATTTGGTCTATATAAAATATGGTCCAAATTGGACGCTTGGGGGCGCTACAATTGGCAAAAATGTGTTTTTGCTCATGTTGAAGACGGCAAACGGGAAGCTCATATCTTGACAATGACTAGTCGGAACACAACCAAATTTGATACACATGATTGCCATTACCCCTAGAGGTCAAATAACAAATTGAGTGAGAATTGGCGACTGCGTTGTGCCACAATAGCGAAAATGTTTTTTGGCCATATTGAAGATGCCAAACATAAAATTGGCTCATAACAAATTGAGTGAGAATTGGCGACTGCATTGTGCTATAATAGAGACAATGTGTTTTGGCCATATTGAAGATGCCAAACAGGAAGTTGGCTCATATCTTGGCAACGCCTACACGCATCACAACCGAAATTGATACACATTTTCTTACTATCCCCAGACAATACATGCCAATTTCCGTGCAAGTCTGCCACTGGAGAGCACTACAATTAGTAAAATTGTTCTTGACTCATTTCAGCCCCATTTACACTGTGGGCCAGTGGCCTAAAAACGTATTAGCCCAGGGCCTTAAGCTAAGGAATTTAAAGCCATTTGGTACATTTCACCTTTGCCTTCAAAGGGTGCACAACAAAGTTATGCAAATGTCCAATATGGTCTCCAGGGGGCGCTACTATAAGAAAACATGTTTTTTACTTTTCTCTTGTGATTGCGTTAGACATGTTAGTGAGTGTGTGTGTGTCTGTGTGTGTTGCGCATGCAAGAAGGGCAATAAATGCATGAGGAGTAATGAATGCCTGAAGGGCAAAAAATGCCTGAAGGGCAAGTATACTCAAGCATTTCCTGTGAGGAAACACAATCTAGTTATATTTGATAGTATTGATTTTGTTGTCTTGCACACTAATAGAATATCATTGTGTATTCCATCTCTTCATGTTAGACATGATCGGTCTATAATTTAAAGAAAATACCAAAGAAAATATTGAAGAGTTCAGATGCAAAACCCCCTAAGTGCCTTTTCAGAAACATTTCTCAATTCATTTTTATATAATACAAATATATCAAAATTGCATATTTTTTATGTTATGTAATATAACTATATGTATTATCAAGTACATAAATGTAAACCAAACCAACAACGGGGTTCCCTAAAAATACAATAAGTGCAGGTCTTCAGAAATGGAGTTAATGCATTTTGCATCTGAACTCTTTATATATACCGGTACCTTGATTTATATATTTCATTGAGGGAAAAAGTATTTTCTCCCCCGTTTATTAAGAGATAATTGGCACTTCCTGTCAACTTGGCATCTGAATTAAAGACGCCTGTTAAGTCATCTTCATCATATCAGTCATCATCCTAACATCCTATCTTCCTTATCCTAACTCGCCAAAATGGTTAGACCAAAAAGCTGTCAAAGGATGTCGGGGATAAGATTTTAGACCTGAACAAGGCTATAATATATGGTTTCTGTTCTTCCCTCCTCATGCAGGTGTACTGGGCGGGTCCCATGATCTGTGGTGCTATGGGCACCATCGTGTAGGACTTCATGCTCTTCCCCCTGCATGCGTGGCCTGGCCAAGAGATTAGACACCCGGAAAGGCAGCCGGCCGCCAGAGATGAACCAACAGGATTCCTGCGGGGAACCCCATCAAGCTCAAGACTCAGGCCCTATAAGCCTGCCGTCCAGCCAGGGCCCTCCAACTTCCAGCAACCCAGCCCTCCTCCTCCAACCCCGACCCACTGCAGTGCAAGGGGGACACTGTGTTAGTTTTGTCAGTGGAGGGGGTAGAACTCAGAATCTACACTCATGACGGGGGTGAGCTAGAGTCGTGAACTTGGACATGCCTATATCATTTTCATTACATCTGATTACTGGTCTGATCTCAACTTTTTTTCTTTACAATACAAGATGTGGATTTTTCATGTGTGTGTGACTGAATGTTCACGGCAGTTTTTTAGTTTGGGATTATATCACAAAGTATACATTTGTTGGTATCATGCAGATGTTTTCTTTTTTTGCTTTTTCCTATTTTTATTACACTTATTTTTATTACACTCGTTTCACCTCCCCCCTAACTGACCTACCACCCATGTATGTGTGTGCGAGGGAGGGTGTGGACCAGTGCAAGTGGTGTGTGTGTGAGGGTGTGGACCAGTGCAAGTGGTGTGTGTGTGAGGGTGTGGACCAGTGCAAGTGGTGTGTGTGTGCGTGTGCGAGGGAGGGTGTGGACCAGTGCAAGTGGTGTGTGTGTGGGGGTGGCTGTGTGTGTGTGTGGGTGTGTGGCATGTGTATGGACTTGGATTGTGCATTGTCCTGGACTACAATTGGGTGTTGTGCCTTCAGCTGACTCCAGATGAGTTACTGCAGTGAATGTTTTCCTCTGTATTCTAGCGACATTGTCTCTTGCTTGTGCAGCAACGTCTTTTACCGACTTCCTTGGCCACTGAAGGAGCTGTGCACCGCACTGCCACTCGGAACTTTCAGTTAGGTCCTCAGGACTGGCCTGTTCTCTGCTATGTTCACAGCGCCTGGAATCCATCACCAATCTCAGTCAGAGCTGCTCTGAATCTTGCCGCCTCTTTTCTTTTGGCGCAGAAGGTTTGGCATCCATAGCTTTCACGCTGGTACCCAAGATGGTCTGGCTGTCTTGGTGATGCCACGTCTTGACCTACGTTCAGCCGTGCTTGTGGTATTTCCTCACCTAGGTGATGCCAATTCTTGACCTACGTTCAGCAGTGCTTGTGATGCCACTCCTTGACCTATATTGAGTAGTGCTTGTGGGATTTCTTCACCCACACGGCAAAGACTACTCCGCAAATCCTCACCTTCTCTGGGTCACTTTTTGGTCAAGAGGGTTCAGCTTGGCCTTGGCCTCAACTAGCCTCATGACGACACCATGGCTACAGCCTCCACCACAGGTTCAGCACAGTACCAGGAGAGTAGAGTAGCGTTAGAGTAGAGTAGTTAGTGTAGTAGCGAGAGGCTTTGCTTAACATCTCACTTTTGGTGAGTAGTTCTGGTGCTTGTTCTCACGCGGTCTTATCGCAAGTTCTGTCCGAGGCACATTTCTTTCTTTCTTTCTTGGAGGTGCATTTCTGTCCTCTTCTCGGAGAAGTTGATCTCCGCTGACATCTGAGATTGGTGGTGAATTCCGGGTACTGTGGGCATGGCGGATGTTAATCACCCGGGGGGGGGTCGGTCCTGCTGGCCTTGCTGGGGGTTTTGAGTGGCGGTCCGGTCCGTGGTTCCTTCAGCTACCTTGGGGTGGGTGGCCAACAGGGTCAGTGGAATGCGTTGCTGCACAGGCATGAGGTGGTGTCGCTGGAGTGTGGAGAAGGGTGTGCACTGCAGTGCTCAGCCGGGCTCACCTGGGGGCACGGTACCTGGTTGCGGTCCGAGAATGGTGTATGGTCCTGGTCTAGGGCGTGTGTTTGTGCGCGTGAGTGACCAACCGACAGTGTGTGTGTGTTTGAGGGTGTTGGCCAGTGCAAGTGGTTTGTGTTTGCGTGAGTGTGTGTGTGTGTGCGTGCAGGAGTTTGTGTGTGTGTGTGCTGAAGTGTGTGTGTGTGTGTGTGTGTGTGTGTGTGTGTGTGTGTGTGTGTGTGTGTGTGTGTGTGTGTGTGTGTGTGTGTGTGTGTGTGTGTGTGTGTGTGTGTGTGTGTGTGTGTGTGTGTGTGTGTTTGTGTGTGTGTGTGTGTGTGTGCAGGAGTTTGTGTGTGTGTGTGTGTGTGCGTGCGTGCGTGCGTGCGTGCAGGAGTTTGTGTGTGTGTGTGCTGAAGTGTGTGTGTGCAGGAGTTTGTGTGTGTGTGTGTGTGTGCTGGAGTGTGTGTGTGTGTCTGTCTGTCTGTCTGTCTGTCTGTGTCTGCTGGAGTTTGTGTGTGTGTGTGCTGGAGTTTGTTTGTGTGTGTGTGTGCTGGAGTTTGTGTGTGTGTGTGTGTGTGCTGGAGTGTGTGTGTGTGTGTGTGTGTGCTGGAGTGTGTGTGTGTGTGTGTGTGTGCTGGAGTGAGTGTGTGCTGGAGTGTGTGTGTGCTGGAGTGAGTGTGTGCTGGAGTGAGTGTGTGCTGGAGTGTGTGTGTGCTGGAGTGAGTGTGTGCTGGAGTGAGTGTGTGCTGGAGTGTGTGTGTGTGTGTGTGTGTGTGTGCTGGAGTGTGTGTGTGTGTGTGTGTGTGTGTGCGTGTGTGTGTGTGTGCTGGAGTGTGTGTGTGTGTGTGTGTGTGTGTGTGTGTGCTGGAGTGTGTGTGTGTGTGCTGGAGTGTGTGTGTGTGTGCTGGAGTTTGTGTGTGTGTGCTGGAGTTTGTGTTTGTGTGTGTGCTGGAGTTTGTGTGTGTGTGCTGGAGTTTGTGTGTGTGTGTGTGTGTGTGTGTGTGTGTGTGCCTGAGTCTGTGTGTGTGTGTGTGCTGGAGTTTGTGTGTGTGTGTGTGTGTGCTGGAGTTTGTGTGTGTGTGTGTGTGTGCAGGAGTTTGTGTGTGTGTGTGTGTGTGTGTGTGTGTGTGTGTGTGTGTGTGTGTGTGTGCCTGCCAAAGTTTGTGTGTGTGCGCCTGCTGAAATTTGTGTGCGCGCGCAGGAGTGTGTGAATCAATTTTCACAGTAGGTTTTTATTTTGGGTTTATATCAATGAATTACAATGAATGCATGTTTGCATCATCCTCCAGCCACCCGCCACTGTATTTATTTGCTATATTAAATTGACTTTGTATACAAATGATCTTATCTGTGTTTCTATACCACAAAAAAGGAAAAGAAACACGACCCATCACACAGTTGCCTCCCGGGTTCTCTTTTCGTAACATTTCACTCTGAGACGACTGTACTCATGTCTGAATCTCTCACCTAGTCCATACATCACAGATGTCATAAATTTAAAAAATGGAAATAAATATCCCCCATACATTTGAATGGAAAATATTAAATGCCCCATACATTTGAATGGAAAAGATTAAATGCAATTGCAGGACACAGTATACTTGTTTATCTTTTTTTCCTCAAGTAGTTGAACCATGTAAACATGTTGGTCTGCAGTGTTTCCCATACATAGAGGAAACTTTGGCGTGCCGCCACAGTTTAAATTTGGATGCCATAGTTTCCGAATCCCCCTGGACCCATCTTGTCTTCATATGCACCTAAAAAGTCTTTGTGCAAACAAAATAATGAAAAGGGCGCATGTGTGCGAGTGTTGATTTCAAGTCAGTTTATTTGTTGGACACGGTAGCATCCCCTTGAGCACATTATCTCGGTGTAAGTTACATACAGGGTGACTCAAACGTTTTGATGTGTGTGATATTGCCAACGTGTTTAGGAAAAGTGTTTCGTTGGCATATACAGTCCATGTTGTAATCAGAGGTCGAGTTGTAAAATCAAATGATTCTGATTATGGGGGGTTCGACGCCCCTCTCATGGCATCCCCCCTCATCCCCCTACAACTCGAGCCCTGGTTGTAATGTAATATAGACTGCATGAATAGAATAATGTTTTCAGAGTAAAATTGTTTGAAAAAAAAGTGCTTTTATTTCATCTGAGCTCATGGCCGTCCAAGTGTTTGCCATGCCCGGGCCCTTGGGCCTTTGTTTGGAGACCAAGGTATTACAATGAAGTTGCATGCCTCATTGTGACGTGTGCTACTGTGATGCCAAATACCATTTCTTTTTTACCATTTCTTTTTTTAGTAGGCCCTCACGGGTAATTTCATATATAGAATATCCATGTGTGAGCCAATGTATTATCAGGCCATAAGTGTAATGTGGCCCCCTGGCCTCTTGAAAAAACATTGTTGAGTTCAGGGTGTGTCAAGATTGTTTGTGACCAATCCCCACCGAGGAGGCTGCCCCATATTCCCCTCTCGCTCGCATGCATGCACATAGCCATGTAGCCAATTTGGTGGCACAACCTCGATTAGCCTAGCTATTAGTTGGTTGTTATTCTCGGACACACAGAGCAGGGGGATGGAGCCAATCAGAGACACCTCATTTTCGTGTCACAAATATCCATGAAAAAGACAGGAAAGCCGTTTGCCGTTAGAAGGCACAAAGCAATCAGAATGATTTGGTTTTTTTAAAAGCAAAACCGACTCATAATGCATCAATAATAATGGTGAACATGGAAATATTGGTGAAATGACGATGAAAGTCGACCTTTAAAGTTACATTTTACCACAGTGGGTTTACATACAGTGTTGAATCTCGCCCTCAAACCCGTGCCTGCAGTTCACCTAGGGAGCGCTGTCGAGACAGCAGAGCTCATAAGGCTGGCGCTAATAACTGACAATTGTGCTCGCTGTCTGCTGAAACTTGACAATATTACTGTAAGTTCTGAGAAACCAATGTGGATTTCAATGAAATGTACAATTACCTGGGAATTATGTCCTTCTGATTTCCTACAGCGTTGGCATTTATGAGTCAGGCTCCGCTAGCATCTTGCTAACAAAATTGCTTTACGGTCGTCGTGATCACAGCAATGCAGCCGGCCGACCAATCTAAACGCAGTGTGTGAAGCCACTCGTGACGTCATATTGACAATAAAGACGTATTTTACAAAGATCCAGTAAGTTTAAACATTCAAACTAACTGCTGTTTGAAAGGATAATCTATCCTGCCTTTTGGAAAAATAAAATGAAACGATGATACCAATTCTCTCCCAAAGCAATGGCAGCATCGTGGTTGAGCTCCATGCGACCCCATTCATTTCAACAGCCTCTGCGCTCCTTGGCGCTTCTCTGCGCTGTCTGGATGGCGCCACTTAGTGGACAGTACCACCCGGAAAAAGTAGCGAGATTCCTCTCTCGTATTACCCATAAACTCTCTCTGACTTTACCGATAAAACACACAGAGAAATGCACTCGTGGGCTCATGTCTGTACAATAAGTGTAGTTTTTTTATTGAAAGCAGCTTTACAGAAGACACACATGCAAGATTACTGTACAAGCGACACCACGGTTAGGGTTTGACCTTTTGACCTTGACCTCTCAAGGTCAAGCTTTAGCCAGTAGTACACTTGTTCCTCTTCATATGTACACTTCACAGTGGGGGAGGGGGAGCAATGAAAATGTATGTGTGTTTGTAGAGGGAGGGAGTGGGTGGTGGTGGTAAGTGTATTGGGGGAGGGCAGGGGGGGGGGGTTCTGTGCTATGGAGAGTGAGTGAGTACGCACTGTGATTATAGTTACTTCAAACATGTAACGTCATGATAACAAAATGATAAATGCAGGGGCGAGGAAGGTTGTGTGTTGTGTTATGAGTGAGTGTGCATGTACTGTACGCTAAGTGAGTTACTTAGTAAGTATGTGTACGTACATATGTGTTCATGGGTGTATGTGAGTGTGTGCTAAATGTGTCCAAGATGAAAATGAGGCAATGCAATGATTGCAGATGTGAGTAGCTCTGGCACCAGCAAGGCGCAAAAATACTCAAATGTTACACCTATCCAGGGCTAAAATAAGTCCCGATCTGGGCCAAATCAAGGCCACATGAGGGCCGTATCAGGCCCAGGGGCCGCACCTGGTTAGGTAGGTAGAGTCAGCGATTGAGTGGGTGCCTTTAACCGTCTCTTCTAACCCTGTTACTGCAAGTGATTACACCGTAAGCACCTCTCATACATACACACCATACAAGTAGTAAGCCGTATTGCTCAAGTGACTAACATCACCCATCATCATCAAGTAAAGTAAGTAGAAAGAAAAACAAACAAACCAAAATAATAAATAGAAATTAAAAATAAAATAAATACAAAACACTGAAAGCTGGAAAAGAAATGAATGAAAAGGCCACACGACAGAAAAAAAGAAAGCTCCATTTCCAGAAAAATAAATAATACTTTTAAATGGCATACAAAAGGCTGACGAGTTAACCCTTTTCTCATAACGTCCACAGGAAGGCTTTGTCTACAAAGTCAAAATAAATAAATATGCTTCATTTTTAACAGTTCCAAGATGGGTTTTTTTTTTTAAGAATGAGAATATTTTCATGTCCTTTCTTTGTCAAAAAATGAGGATTATATAAACAGTAGGAAATAGTAGAGGCATGTGCTCTCTTGGGCACTATATATTGTATATATAGTAACACTGCCTTGGTATATGACAACGCTTACGTCACCACAAAATACTGCGGATTATAAAAAACTGTACAGAAAAAAATGGTTAAAAGTTTTCCTCTAAAATATTTTTTGTTGTTCTTTTTTTAAGCTTTTCAAACTGATAAGGTTTTTAGACGAGAGGGTGAAAAAAGGCGGCAGTTTTGCACACTGCCCTCCTCGCCTGTAGTAACAGCCTTGCGTCCTGGACAGTGTGTCAAAGAGTCTGTCTCTGCTGGTTTCAGCTAGTTCTTCCGACTCCCTCATGGATTCCAGTTCCGGAACACTTTCTCAGTTCCAGCACCAGAACTTTCTCAGTTCCAGCACCAGAACTTTCGGTATTCTCAAACACTCGCCTCCCTCACACAAGCCTCTTTATTGGCTCAGCTGGATTCTAACCCCATCCCATCGCTCTCATTGGCTCGGCTTGATGCTAGCCCCACCACATCCCGTCGTGCTTTTATTTGGAAGCTACAATTGGTTTTTACTCAGGGGTTGAGTACAGTACGCACACACATACAGCACAGCTTAGACAGAGAAAAAATATACCATACTCTCTCTCTCACACACACACACACACACACACACACCTGTCATGACCTCTCCTACAGACTGCTGACGCTACACTGTGTGTTACGCTAACATATAAGAGCCTTGTGAGACTCAAGGAAACCACAGCCGTCGCCCTCGCAGAGAGACCTGCGAGCGGCGTCTTCACTTGTAGTGCCTTCCTCTTCGGTTTGCATGAATAAAAGCTTCGTCACGTTTAATTTGTTAATTTCACTTCAGCCTACTCTACACACGGATACAGGTGTCAGTGTCTATGTAAGTAAATAACTCCCAACGTGGCTTCGGGTTACACGCCGTCGGTTGGTTGGTTTTACAAGTCTCTTCCAAAGGGGGCTTCTCTCGTAGGAGAGGAAGCATGTCGTATGTTTGAGTGAGTGTGAGCGTGTGTGTGTGTGTGTGTGTGTGTTGTGTGGTGTTGTGTTGTTATGAGGCGTGTGTGAGGGACAGTGTGCCAGTGTACTGAGTGTGTGTGTGTGTGTGTGTGTTTGGTGGTGGTGGGTTGAGGGAAGAGCGCCGCCCTGGTGGTGGGAGGCCGGAGGTGCAGCGAGGTGGGCGCCAGGTCCAGGTCCAGGCCATGGCGGTGCTCTGCTCTGCTCAGCTCTGCTCAGCGGTGGCGGTAGTGTCGCATGAGGGGCACGATGCAGGAGGGGGGGCCCGAGAGCTTGAGGAAGGGGTGCAGCAGCAGCTCCTGGGCGGTGGCCCTCTGGGACGGCTCCCGAACCAACATCAGGTCCAGGAACGCCCGCAACACCGACGACACCTGGACCCGGGAGAGAAACACATGATGGTAACCTTGTCAATTATGGTTCAAGGACAGGTAAACTTTACCTGAACAAGGTCAGATGACCAAAACTTTGTATAAAGTTTGTTGATGGAATGGGCAGTGTGAAGGATTTCTTTACACTTGAACATTGTCAATTACAACACCTGGAGCAGGAGAGAAGCACATAGGGACAGTGTCAAAATAACACACGGAGCAGGTTGTCTTGCCTAGTGGAAGTATTTGAGCATGGGGAGCAGGATGTCTCATAATGTAATGTAATGTAATGTAATGTGGTGTAATGTAATGTATTTGACCTTGTGGGACTCTTTGAGCCTGGGGGGCAGGTTGTCTCATAATGTAATGTAATGTAATTTAATTAGGGCTGTGACTCGATTAAACATTTTAATCGCATTTATCTATAGGCTTTGAAATTAATCGAATTAATCACATTTTAATCGAATTTAAATATCTGACTTGAGAACATTGAAAAATGTTTTTTTTTTCACATGGATTTTGAATAATTGCAAGAAATAAGCGTAATCTAAAAACATTGTTAATTTTTAAAAGAAGATAGAACTCTTCTCAATTTCAGCAGGCTGTTCACCATCAAGCGTCTAATCCACTGGTCTAATCCAGAACTATGTAGCGATATTATACTGCGATTCATTTTTAAAATCGTGTTAATTATTTTTTTTAATCACGTGATTAATTAATCGAAATTAATGCATTAATGTCACAGCCCTAAATGTAATATAATGTAATGTGATGCAATGTAATGTATTTTACCTTGTGGGACTCTTAAAGCCTTGGGGGTAGGTTGTCCCATAATGTAATGTAATGTGATGTAATGTACTTTACCTTGTGGGACTCTTTGAGTCTGGGGGGCAGGTTGTCTCATAATGTAATGTAATGTAATGTGATGTAATGTAATGTATTTTACCTTGTGGGACTCTTTGAGCCTGGGGGGCAGGTTGTCTCATAATGTGATGTGATGTGATGTGATGTGATGTGATGTATTTTACCTTGTGGGACTCTTTGAGCCTGGGGGGCAGGTTGTCTCGTATTCTCCTCATGGCCTGCAGTGGGGGCTCGTTGAAATAGGGGGGCTCACCATCCACCATCTCGATCACCATGATACCAAGAGACCAGATGTCCACCTTTTAAACACAGAGAGGTCAAAGGTCAGCCTATCTCTTAGGAGCAGGTCAGTGCATCTCTGACAAATCGTTTTTTTAAGTGTCAACAAAGGAACGCAGCACAAAACCAGCACATTAGAAGAAACAGCCTTCTGTCTTTTCTTTTTGCAGTTATTGTAGAGATTGTTTTGATTGGTAGACCATGACCAGATCCACCATTGGGTGGATTCCAGAATAATAACAAAATATGATGCAATACTTGCCACAAACTGACCCTCGCAGTTTTCTTTTGTGGCCAATGCGCCCCATATTGGAGTTTGATGGAGTACTGGAGCAGCCTGCACTGTAGGACTACATGTACTGTATGTATACAGTACCAGGAGCTGAAGTAATGGGTGGGGGGGTCATTTGCCCCTGGCTGGTGGGGGCCCTATTATGACCTTGGTAGGTCGTATGGGAGGCACTATCAGTGTTTTGGCCTGGGGCCCTGACTGCAATTGTTCCGACACTGCACTGTACAGTACAGTACATATGGCTGGGGTGCCCTTGAGGACAGCTGAGGACGGAACTTCTGTCTCACCTCAGTTCCGTAGGGTAACCTTGAGATGACCTCTGGGGCCATCCAATATGGCGTCCCCACCAGCGATTTCCTCTTGGGCACGTCTTTGGACACTTGTGCACAGAAGCCAAAGTCAGACAGCTTTATCTGGATAGAGAGAGAGATAAAAACAAAGAGAAACACAGCACAAGACAAGCATCAACATCAATGATTCATGAACTTTGATGCAAATTTTTAGATATTTTTACTCGG
>NC_085874.1:31999043-32001543 GCF_034702125.1 Engraulis encrasicolus
CCAGTTAAAGTCGCGGGAACGTTTAGCGAACGTTCCATGAGCAAGTGGCGACTAGGCGTGTGAGCGAGAAGCTAGTAACTAGCAGCGACGTGTGTGAACGAGGCTTTAGGCTAGGGACACATAGACGCGAATTTGGCCAAGCGAAGCAAACTTTGCTATTCATTCCTATGAGGGAGGGAAAGGCAAGCGAGCAGGAGCAAGTAACCAATTGGAAGGCAGAGTTCGGTACTTCTCGCCTGTTCATTGGCAGTTAAGCGGCGTACACACACAAAGCTAGCTTTTCGCTTGCTCGCCTACTCGCCACTCTTTCATGGAACGTTCACTGAAAGTTCCCGCGGCTTTAACTGCCAATGGACAGCCGAGAAGTACCGAACTCTGCATTCCAATTGGTTACTCGCTTACTCGCCTCGCTCGAAGATAAAATATTTTCAACTCGGGATCCGCCCACATCGCATCGCTTGTACAGTACTTGCCTACTCGCCTGCGAGTCTCGCTGGGACACATTGACATTCTATTGAGTTCATTCGCTGAGCGAGTAACTAGAAGCGACGTGTGTGTACGGCCCTTTAGTAAACGTTCCATGAGCAAGAGGCGACTAGGCGAGTGAGCGAGAAGCTAGTAACTAGCAGCGACGTGTATGAACGAGGCTTTAGGATGGGCTTGGCCGTGGCAGAAGAGAAAGAGGTAGAGAGAGAGAGAGAGAGGGGTGCAGTGGCAAACCAGAAAAGAGAGTGGGAGAAATACAGTACAATGGAAGAAGAGAGGGAGAGAGAGAGGTGAGAAGAGAGGAAGAGAATGTGAGGAGTGGGAGAAAGAGGGAGAGATTGAGAGAGAAATGAGAATAACAGTGTAAAATAATTCAATTAGCTAAAAGATGAAACATAAATAAAAAGTAAAATAAAACAAAGCACAAATGAATATAAAATGATTGATTAAAAAAAGAAGACAAGTAAATGCAGAATGTATAGGGACAACATAGTAATAGCAACAATAAAATATGAAAATGGCAACAAAAAAAAACCTAAAACTTTACCAACAACAAATGGCATAAAGCCACAAGGATCAGGGCACTCAGATGTGGCCCCTGGTGGCAACAGGGGTGAGGAAAAAGCCCCTTTTCACTTGCTTTAAGAAGAAGATGGAGAGTGGGGGGAGTGCAGTGGGGAGTAAGCTGGAGGAAGGGGAGGAAGGCCATCTGATCTTACTGAAGGCTTACAATTAGTGTTTAGACCTGACACTGTTCTCTCTCTCTCTCTCTCTCTCTCTCTCTCTCTCTCTCTCTCTCTCTCTCTCTCTCTCTCTCTCTCTCTCTCTCTCTCTCTCTCTCTCGCTCTCTCTCTCTCAGTCTCCCTCTCACAGACAGACAGACAGACAGACAGACAGACAGACAGACAGACACAGACACAGACACAGACACAGACACAGACACAGACACACAGACACACACACACACACACACACACACACACACACACACACACACACACACACACACACACACACACATCTTTACAAACTTTTCTTCTTTCCTTGCATGCAGACACTGCTACACACAAACACAATACTCAACACAGAGACAAAACACACACACACACACACACACATACACATCCACACACACATCCACCCACCCACCCACACACACACACACACACACACACACACACACACACACACACACACACACACACACACACACACACACACACACACACACACACACACACACACACACACACACACACACAATACTCAGAGACAAAACACAGACAGAGACAAAACAGACAAAACACACACACAAGCGCGCACGCGCACACACACACACACACACACACACACACACACACACACACACACACACACACACACACACACACACACACACACACACACACACACACACACACACACACACACACACACACACACACACACACACACACACACACACAAACGCATATCTGCCTGTAATGACAGTAATTAGACTCATCTGCAGAGACACCACACCATACCACCCTCTACAGACACATGTAGCCTACTGTCTCAGGCAAAAGGAGTTCTGCAACTTTGTATAAAACCACATGGATGCATGGACGCATGCACACACACACGCACGCACACACACGCACGCCCGCTAGGGGTGGTACGGTTCACAAAATTCACCGTTCGGTTCATATCACGGTGTCAAGGTCACGGTTTTCGGTTCTCTACGGTTCTTTTTTTTTTAGTTCATGAGCGTTCCAAATGCCCTCTTTCAATTGGCTAATAGAATCGGACTTATTACTAAATATCCTGCATATGGTTTGTATAGGCTTACAATGTGAAAATGGTGTGATTTTAATTGTGTCATCCTCTGATTGGTCTTATACGCTAATGTTTTAACAGAGAGACTGGATAAGATACTCCTAGAATCTGTTTTACATATTTTTTGGGCAGTACATGAATTGCGGTTTGCCACGGATTGCACGGTTCGGTTCGGTATGTGTGTGAATTGTACGGT
>NC_085874.1:32016543-32049043 GCF_034702125.1 Engraulis encrasicolus
TATTCAAATAATATAGCCAAACAGCCGTGGCTGTTTTAGGCTAGCCGATGTAGCATGTAAGTCAATGAGACATTCAGTTTGTTTTCACCCATAAAGGGGCGTAACGCAAATTTAAGAGCAAAGCACCCGGATGGCCGTTCATGAGTATATAGGGATTGTATTGAGGCGTTATTATCACATGCTTTTAATCATTAAGCATTTCTGGATGATCATGTCACCAAAGCCCACAATTCGTTGTAGAAAAAACAACAACAAAAAAGAACTATCAAAAAGGGCCGTTTTTGTCCGGTAGGGCAAAGGGGTAGGTGCTTTGGCTCCACCTCGTCCCTATCTGTGCACACCTATGGCACACCGTGTGAGGTGCGCACGGCAGTCAATAAAAACCATCAGATGACCCTGATGAAGGCGTAAGCCGAAACATTGGTCTTATTAAAAGCACTGCACGAAGATCTGAGTGTGCGGCGACAATAGTTTTTTTTAATACCTGTATATTAAGTCAACACATCCAATGTTGCAAGGGAAACCACAACGCAGTGGTCCCACACTACATGATCTCATCCGACTGACTCTTATTTTGTCTCCTGCTCTTCTCTGTTTCCTGTTTCCTGTTCTCCAGAATCCCTCTAGTTCTGACTGTGCTGACTCCCGCTGCCCCTGATCGGACTAATTGAACACGGCCACGCTTCAGCGTGCACTCATTAGCTCTAATAAGTCCAATCATGTCCTCTATCACAGATCAAACTGATTGGATTCGCTGCTTTTGTGTGTGTGTGTGTGAGTGAGTCAGAGAGGGCAGGGGTGGAAGTGGATTGGGGGGGCAGGAGGGGTTGGGTTGGGTTGGGTAGATGAAATTGATTGGATAGATAGATAGAAAGAGTCCATGACAAAGAGGAATGACTTAATGAGGGATCCCACCGCTGTGTTGGTGATGCATGGAAAAGTCACAGTGAGTTACGGAGATGCCTTTGTCTCCATCCTGGCTAAACTCAGCCCGTGTGGTCAGTGGGCTCGCTCTGGTCAGTGGGCTCGCTCTGGGCTCTGCCTGATCTGCCTGTCTACGGTACATAGTACAAGCAGGGGCGGATCTAGTCATTTTGGGGCCCTAGGCGAAATATCAACATGTGGCCCTCAAAAGTCACCATATAGACAATCCAATTCTGTTAAACATATGTATTAAGTTCATTATGTCTAACTGTTTAACTTAAACACTTAGGGATGAAGACGGAAGTAACACCGTCGAAACATGTCAGGTAAAAGATAAAAACATTTACATGTCCTAACCCCTTAAGACACAGCATTATAAATAAGCTGTTATCAGGATGGCAATGACCAAGTCGTAATGTATTACTAAAGGCCCTGTGCACTGTCATAGTAGTGTAGCACTGCGGTAGTTAACTTTCAATGTCTATTACAGTGTGCCACAGGAGGTACGGCGTGCATCAAGGGGCTAAGGCAAAAGAAAACCCTAAGTGTTTAATCCAATTCGGTGTTATTTTAGTGTATTGTCTCATATATATCTTTGATTATTTTACATAAGTTAAGATCAAGCCTACTTTTTTGTGTGTTTACAGTGACTACTGTGACAGCTGGGGCCCCTATGGAGGACACATTTGGTCAGGGCCCTAGGCATACATATTTGTTTGTGCCTGTTTGTTATGTCACCTTGCCAATGCTCTGTGCTGCGTTGGGCATCTCCAACAGGTGTGGGTAGGTGTACAGTATGTGTGTACTTATTTGTGTGTGTGTTTGTGTGTGTGTGTGTGTGTGTGTGTGTGTGTGTGTGTGTGTGTGTGTGTGTGTGTGTGTGTGTGTGTGTGTGTGTGTGTGTTACCTAGCTAATGTTCTACGCAGCTTTGGGTGTCTCCGACAACCATGGATACTTGTAGGACCTACGTGTAGGGAACCTGTGGCCCACTGGTGGCCTGTGAGGCCGTCGATATAATTTTAATACTATGCAGTTTCACATGAAATATGACATATTTTAAGGCAATCTTGGAAACTACATTCACAAAACATGTAAGTTACAATTAAAATGTTATATTATGTTTTCAGGAGACCTGAAAGGTGAGGTCTGTTGTAAAGGTGGCCTCCTTCAATATAGGCGGGGTGCAGGGGGAAATCCTGGTATGTGTTCATAGTACGGCCCTTGGAGGACTTAATAAACTTTCAAGTGACCCCTCGAGCAGTGGTGTAGTCTACGTAGAACACGGGTATACGCATTTCAGGGGTTTCAGTATACTCACTTAAAATTGATTGATCCATTATTTAGAATAGCACAAATATATTCAGTATACCCACTTCAAAAAAAAATGCTCAAATGTACAGTATACCCACCACAAAAAAAGTAGACTACACCACTGCCCTCGAGTGAAAAATGTTCCCCACTGCTCGTGTAGGAGTACACATTACACAGTGTGTGTGTGTGTGTGTGTGTGTGTGTGTGTGTGTGTGTGTGTGTGTGTGTGTGTGTGTGTGTGTGTGTGTGTGTGTGTGTGTGTGTGTGTGTGTGTGTGTGTGTGTGTATGTGTGTGTATGAGAGAGTGGGGTGATGTTGCACATTGTTGTGTGTGTGTGTGTGTGTGTGTGTGTGTGCGTGTGTGTGTGTGTGTGTGTGTGTGTGTGTGTGTGTGCATGCGTGCGTCCTATGTTACCTTGCTCATGTTCTGTGCAGCGTTGGGCGTCTCCGACAGGCGTGGGTACGTGTAGGAGTTGTACGGGTGTCCCTGGGGCACTTGCTTGTAGGCGGCGGCGTTGGAGGACAGGGGGGGCACTCCGCTGGGGTCCTGCAGTCCGGAGCCGGAGCGCGATCGCTGGCGGATGGCCGGCTGCGGGCTGCTCTGCGTCACGTAGGAGGACTTGGGCCTCCGCTCGTACGGGTCCTCGCGCGGCAGAGGGGGCGGCGGCCCCACGGCCCCGTAGCCGCCCCAGTCGCTGCTGCTGCCCCCCTCGCTGCAGCCGTAGCCCAGCTGGTCGCTGTGCAGGGAGACGCGCGACGGCGTGCCCATCATGGGGATCTCGCCGTAGTCCCGGCTGGAGGACGAGCCGCCCAGCGAGGCCCGGTAGTAGTCTCTGGTGCCGGCCGAGCCCGAGCCCGAGCCGGGTCCCATGCCGCCGCCGTCCCCGGCCGCCGCCGACAGACGCACCTTGGACTCCAGGTAGGCGTGGTAGTCCGGCGGCAGCTTGGCGAACTCGGAGCTCTTCTGCGGCATGGCGTCCGGGTAGAAGGGGCTGCGGATGGTGTGGGGGTGCGGGTGGTGGTGCGGGTGGTGGTGCAGCGGGGGGCCCCCCGGCGGGCCGGAGGAGGGCGGCGGGGGCCCCAGCGGTGGCAGCGGGTGGCCGTTCTGCTTGGCGGGGAAGTGGCGGTAGAGGCGGCCCACGGGCCAGTCGGCGCTGGCTCCGCTGGTGTAGTCGTACGCGTACGAGCCTCCTCCTCCTCCGCCTCCGCCGCCGAGTCCGGCCCGGTCCCGGTACGGCTCCAGGGAGAACTCCCGGCTGCCGTCCAGGTCGCAGGAGAAGCGGCCGTAGTAGTGGCTGTGCGTGCTGAAGCCGTTCTCCTCCGGGCCACCGGGGGCTCCACCTCCTCCGCCGGGTTTGGAGCCCAGGCCGGGCGCGGAGAGCGGGGGCTGCCTGAGGCCCATGCCCATGCCCATGCCCATGCCTCCGATGCCCATGCCGCTGCCGCCGCCCACCCCGGCCTGCAGCGCGCCCGGCGGGCTCTCCTTGCGCAGCGAGTTAGAGCGCGTCACCGAGATGCTGTCGAACTCCTCCAGCAGCCCGTTGATGGACGCGTCCTTGGGGGGCCGGCTCCCACGCACGATCGTCTGGGGGGGGGGCGGGCGGCCAAACAAACAAACAAACAAACAAACAAACACATAAACAAACAAACATACACACATACAGACACACACACACAGCAGATGGTAAGTGATCTCTCCAGTATATTCTCATTTTGATTACTACAACCAATACACATCACGCCCTGCTTCTGCACCTGTGTCACACAAACAAAGAAATAAACACCAAAAATAAGATAAAATGGATGTTTGGATCAAATCGCATCCACCGGTCCTGTGCACAGGAAACAGATCCAAAAAATCCAGGAAGCCAAAGATACAGCCCTGTGAAGAGCAAAGCCCACAGTGATGCCCTACAAAGCACAAGAGAGTAACTGTGCATAGCTCTGAACTGAACACAATGACTTAACCCTTTTAATGCCAATGTTATTTTGGTGAAAATGCTCGATTTGGGCATCACATATTCAACAGGCTGTGGCTGGACAGGGGTAACAGATAGAGCCTAACTGTAAATTACAAAAATGTTGAGGAAGACCCAAAGTTTATTTTGGGAGTAAATATGCATACCTAATTAGCATATTATGACGTCATATGGGGCGGCCATTTTGAATTTTTAATTAGTAATGGAAAATATTGATAATTTTCAATAGATTTTCAATAGATTATTGAATTTATTTAGAAATAGGTGGCATCCCATTACTGTCATGTTGTGCACATACATTATGGTCAAGTAAAAAAGTAGTTTTAAGCCTAACATATAGTAAATATTGTAACTAATATTGTAATAATAATAACTAGCAAGAAACGGAATAACTGGGAGGTTGTTGCCTGGAGTGCCAAAAGTGTTTGCATCTACCTGTGACTTTTTAGTCTGTGAAAACCTTTATCAGACAGGGTAAGCACACATATTCAGTACACATATATGCCTAGATAGCCTATTTTACTACACCTGTGACCTAGGCCTATATAGGCTACTGTAGGCTATTTGGATAAGGCGCAGGGGCAATGACCTCTGTATGCATAGGATCATCCTGGATGATCATCAGCATAGCTCAGTGAATGAATGTTACAGATTGTCACTTACATTTCACAGAACTAATGGGCACAGTGTCAAGATAATGGGCATAAAAAAGGCCTAATTTGTATCATGAGGTGTACCCTTGTGAAATCAGTTTCAGGAAAAGGGGTGGAGAGGCGGAGCAAATCAGCATCACCTCTCCTGTTATCTCAGCTCTATTGACTTATAAACTGCTTCTATTCATTTTGGTATCATAGGCTACTGTTAGGCATACAGACATGGATCGAAAATACACACAGCCCAATTAGGCCGACGTTATCACGTTATAGTAGGCCTATACTTTATAAGTAACACCTAAAGTCGGCCATCTGAAGGCGATTAGAAGCGGCACCATCCCCCCTCACGCATAGCGCAGCGCTTTCCTCTCCAGTCTCTCCGGTTCCGCCCCCTCTTCCATGCTGCTTTAGTGACATGACAAACTCTAATAAAGACAGTCCAACCACGGCGACCAGCCCAGTTTTCAACAAGTCTAAAATATTCGCGTTATAGGGTATGCGTCTTCATTTCGCCGTGCGCAACGGTAAAAAAAAAAAAAAAAAAACGCGGTTCTGTTTCACTCAAGAAAGGCTGCCAGACGGCTAGCCCAAGGGGCTGGAATATAATCCGCACATATGGAGTTCTGAGGTACACTTATATCAAAACTTCATCACGTGAGTATGCCGCGCTACTGTACACAGTATATAAGTCCCAGCGCGGCATACTTCGTCCTCTTTAATCCCTCACGCGATCTGATAAGGTACGAATTGATACTGGTAACGAGGTGCCCACTGGCAGTTAGCTGTCCGAGAGCTGGTGACTATTGTTGCCCCTCTCCAGGCTATCGTTATCAGGCTATTATCCCCACCTTACTAAGGTGTGCTATCGCCGCTTTTAGTAACGGTGGCTTCTCCCTGTAGCTTGTGCTTTCGCATGTGAAGCTACTCTCGTGGAATCCCCGAGGCGCATATCCACCTGGAATTCAACTTGAGGTAAGTAATCTGTTGTTGTGGTTTGCTCTAGGGAGGAAAGAGATTACAGAGACATCTCTCTAGCTATATCTCTAATGTTGCTACGGGCACCTTCGGCGCCGTTCAGTAGCTCACTGTGATTCTGCCGCCACTCTCCCTCTTCTATCGAGTTGCTTGCGTGCATGAACTCTCCTGCAGGACGGCCGCGACTCTTCCTCTGTCGAGGAAGTTACTCGCTGGGCTCGTTGGTTCCGCAGTGGAATAATTATCCTGTGTAACAAACTGCCGCCACTCTCCCTCTATCGAGTTGCTTGCGTGCATGTTATACTCCAGCTGCCTCATCTGACGTGATCTCGTGCTGCGCAACTCTCGGCACCGACAATCTCATTCTCGGTACCGGTGAGAGATCAACGCTGGTACCAGAATTCCACTTGAAATTCAACTTGAAATTCAACTTGAGGTAAGTAATCTGTTGTTGTGGTTTGCTCTAGGGAGGAAAGAGATTACAGAGACATCTCTCTAGCTAATCAACGCTGCCTGCCGCCGCTCTCCCTCTGTCGAAGGAGTTGCTTGCGAGCATGTTATAGGCTACTCCAGCAGCCTCACATGACGTGATCTCGTGCTGCGCAACTCAACCAACAATCTCATTCTCGGTACCGATGAGTGATCAACGCTGGTACCAGGGTCGGTACCTTGGGTGATTAGTGCTGCTACTGGAGTGTGAGACACTTAGTGCCCACCATCTCTTGCACCTCTGCTGGAACCATATCTGGTACCAGGCAGTAACAGTGCTATCAGGTTCATGCCTAAAGTCAAGGTGTGACTGAAATAATAATGATACTTAATGATGAAGTAATAATAATATTAATAATAACATTTATATATTTTAATATAGGTTAAAAAAAATAAAATAAAAAAAAACGATGCCTGGATTCCAGAACTGTTTTAATTGCAACAGTAGAATGCCAGTGAAAGATGGACATACACTGTGTGTGACATGTCTGAGCCCTGATCATGCACTAGCTTTAAGGGCAGGGAGAGCGGTCTCCCCTTCTCATCAAATACTCTACTGAGTAAGGTGAATAGGGCTACATGAGATAATACACCATCCTCCCAGGCGTCCACGGACTCAGGTTCGATACCAGCTACTCAACCCTCTCCTCAGCAACTGTCTGAGACCTATGATGTTCTAGCAATAAAATGGCGTCTCTGGTGAAGGGGAATTTGTCCTTGGCATCCGGTCAACAGTGGTTGATGCACCAGCTGGCTGAGCGCCATACAGCGCCACTAGGGCCTGGGCACCAGGCAGCCCCATTAGGGCCCGAGCACCAGGCTGCGCCATCAGGCACAGAGCGCCAGATGGCCCCTTCAGTGCAGCCTGCAAGGGTGTCACCACAGCAGCTGTCCCCACAAGGTGCTGATAATAGTGTGGAGCTGCTATGAGTGCAAGCATCCGATAACCTTGATGCTGGATACATAGATGGCTTAACATCTCCCCATCATTCTGATTTGAGCTCAGACCTCTTCCCCCGGACTTTGTCAGGGAAATGACGACTGTGTGGGAGCAACCAGAGGCGGCTACCCCTATGCGACAGTGGGCACAGTTTGCCAACATCCACGGAGCAGATAACGTTGGTTTTTGGCAACTATTTTGCGATGGATGACTATTGCTGCTCTCGTACTCCCTCCTACAGCTCTTGTGGGGAAGGTGGCCCTGCCGCACGTTTTCTCCCACACTCAATTGGAGGTGTGGGAAATGTGTTCTCCCAGTTCTTGGGTTGTTTCAACGGTAAGGTTTGGTTACCGGCTACAGTTCAGGCGCCGCCCACCCATGTTCAAGGGTGTTCTTGTTTCTCATCAGCCAGATCCAGAGCGGCAGCTGGCCTTACAGAGGAGATAAATACTCTGTTAAGGAAAGGAGCAATAAGGGAGTTAAGTCGCAACGAACGGCGGAGTGGCTTTTATTTGAGCTACTTCCTAGTTCCGAAACTAGATGGTGGATTCCGTGAAATACTGGACCTAAGGCCACTAAACCAGTATTTACGCCCGTTGCATTTCAAATGCTGTCACTGACCCAAATCTGTCAATCGATTCAGTGCGGGGATTGGTTCACGAGTATAGGCTTCAGAGGTGCCTATTTCCACATTGCAGTCCACCCTGCTCATCGCCAGTTTCTCCGATTGCGTTGGAGGACAGAACTTTCGAGTTCAACGTCCTTCCCTTCGGCCTATCCCATTCACAAATACACGTACATGGACACAGCCTTGAGCCCGCTGTGTCAGAGGGGCGTCAGAGTCAATTATCTATCTCAATTACGACTGGTTAAAATGTTCCCAGTAGAGTCAGCAGGCAGGGCAGGACACAGCAATGGTAATGGAATACTTACAAATGTTGGGCCTGTCTCTCAATTCAGACAAGAGCCAACTGCCTCCCTCACAACAAATCACCTTCCTTGGAGTGAAACTGGACTCTGACGATGGTGGCATGTCTCTCGGATCAGGAGGTTATTGCCCTGAAACAATGCCGGTCACAGTTCATGGGACGGAGGAATGTGCATGCTCACCAGTGTCAGAGGCTGCTGGGCCTCATGGCTGCTGCATCCTAGGTGGTACGCCTTGGCCTTCTAGATATGGGTCCAGTGCAAAGTGGTACCTGCCCAAGTGCACCCAGTACTGGACAGGGGAAAATCTGTCCCTCTGCCACCTGTGTGCCTATGAGCCCTCCAATAGTGGGCCATACCCCAGAATTTGTGCAGAGGTGTACGACTAGGCAGAATCTACCAGCGCAAAGTTCTGACCACAGACGCATCGCTGTCAGGCTGGAGGGCAGTCTTGAATGATGTAGGAGCCAGAGGAGTGTTGGAAAACTGTCCACATAAATATTCTCGAGTTGAGACTGATATATCTTGCCCTCCGGCACTTTTTGCCAGTACTCCAGAACAAGAGTGTCTTAATTCGAACAGACAACATGTCGGCCATAGCATATGTGACCGCCAGGGAGGCCTGAGGTCCCAGGCGTTACGCAACATGGCCCGGGAACTCCTCCTCTAAGCAGGCACTCGACTCCACTCGATCAGAGCAGTGCACCTGCCGGGCACTCTGAACACAGCAGCATACCTGCTGTCAAGGGGTAAGCCACACCCAAGTGAATGGCGATTGCACCCGGAAACAATGCATCTGATCTGGGTTCATTTTGGGAAGGCACACAGCAATCTTTTCGCCTCAAGGGAGTCGACCCACAGTCCACTCTGGTTTTCCTTAAACCAAGACGACGCACCACTGGGGGTGGACGATCTTCCCCCCTCTCTCCATGATTCCTGGAGAAGACCAGGAAGGAGAACCTGAGAGTTGTCTTAATGGCTCCATTTCGCCCCCATGTGCCATGGTTTGCAGAGATTCAGATCCTCCTCTCCAGTACCCCATGGCAACTCCCATTGCGCAAGGGGAGAGTTGTGGCACCTGACACCAGCCGCCCTAAATTTGTGGGTCTGGCCGTTAGAAGGGACACCCTCCTCGCTCGGGGGTTGTTATTCTCAGTTACAAGAACCTTGCAGTGTGCTAGGGCCCCATCGACAAGAGCTGTGTACTCTTAAAGATGGGCAGCCTTCAAAGCATGGTGCGAACAGTGGCATGAGTGCCCCCGGTCCTGCCCTCTAGCTTCAGTCCTGGAATTCTTGCAAAAGAAACTTGGTGAAGGCAAGTCCCCTTCAAAGCTAAAGGTTTTTCTCTCTGCAATATCCGCCTGCCATAAGCGAGTAGATGGCAAAACGCTCGGAGCTAATCCTCTGTCTATCCAATTCATGAGAGGAGCTCAAAGACTGCGCCCAAGGAGGCTTCAATCTGTGCCGCCATGGCAGTTCCACATTGTCCTCAGTGCTCTGGCGAAGCCCCCATTCGAGCCCGTTGGGAGTATCAACCTAAAATGGCTGTCTCAGAAGGCGATTTTTCTTCTCGCCATCACCTCAGCGAAGCGTATTGGAGAGCTACATGCGCTGTCCACTCATCCTGACTGCTTCCATGTTCAGCCAGAAGGCACCGGTGTGGTCCTACGCCCTAATACAGACTTTATGCCGAAGATTCTTTCAACACAGAATCTCAACCAGGCGATTGTGTTGGACTCCTACCACCCTCCTAACTCTGAGCCACCTCATGGTCGCTCCTGAAGGGAGTCCTTTTACAAGAGGTTGCCCGGTGGCCTGCTGGGCTTCACCGTCGATCTTCACAAGGTTCTATAACCTCAACATGTTATCTCCCACATCCTTTGGGAATTTGGTTCTAAGCTTGTGACAGATGGTCACATATTCGACTGTGTTTAACTTGAGTTCTGTTAACCAGTCACTCTAGCCCTGTTGGCATGTGGACATTCAATAAGGGTCTTTGACTCTTGCATTGTCCAGTGTCTTTATTCAATTGTCGTATGGTTGTCCGCCGCGACGTTTGGGCATACATATTCCAGCCCCTTGGGCTAGCCGTCTGGCAGCCTTTCTTGAGTGAAACAGAACGTTGGGTTACGGATGTAACCTTGGTTCTGTGAAGGAAAGAAAGGCTGCCAGACTTCGTCGTCGCTCTGGACTTCGCGTTCAGGATTTTTATGAGGACGAAGTATGCCGCGCTGGGACTTATATACTGTGTACAGTAGCGCGGCATACTCACGTGATGAAGTTTTGATATAAGTGTACCTCAGAACTCGCGCATGCGCGGATTATATTCCAGCCCCTTGGGCTAGCCGTCTGGCAGCCTTTCTTTCCTTCACAGAACCAAGGTTACATCCGTAACCCAACGATATTTCCCCAAGCCATGTATCGAATTTCTACGGGATGTACAACGTCTAACAGGATAATCCATTATTTTTTGTAGCAGTGGTTTTCCTTACGGTCTTTCATAGAGGGAAATGACATACGTTATCTTTATGTTTTACCTTTTTTGCCTACTCCAGTTTAGGGGAAGACGCACGTCACCACCAAGTGAAATATAGCCTATTTCGATGCACACATGATGACTGCAATCACTTTAGGGGCGACATATGGCATTGTATTGCATATAAAACGCACGACATATAAATAGTGGTTGCCTATTTAGAGGTTTATTCAGTGAAATTACGCATATCGCCCTGTGGGTTTGGATGACAATAAACGCTTCTCGCATGTTCTAAGGAAATCCCCCGTAACCATTTACAAGTCGCCAAGCAAATACATTCTCATGACCCCGAAAATGTTCATTAGTTTGTGTTCAGGATCATGTTTCCTAGGTCTACACCGTGTTTCTGTGTTTGACAGGGGAGGTCCCAAACAGCCGATTGATCGTCTGTGTTGCAATCTCAGCAGCAACATCTTTTTTCTTATAATAATGGCTGCAATTACTTGAGGGGCGAAATACGCAATTGCATTGCACACAAAACATCATGACAAGTTGTCGTCTGGGGGCAGGCCAACTTGCTTCAGATTTATTCAGTGAATGAAACCAGTCGCATGCGTTCAGCTCGCCTGGAACAGGGCTTCGCCTTCGCGTCGCGTGTGTTCAAATGGGAACTCCCCTACCTAATGAAGTCTCCAAACAAACCACTTCTCTCAATCCCGAAACTTTCCATTGAGTTATGGTTAGGATCAGTTATGTTTGTAAAACTGTTTATGTGTGTAAAACTGACGCCATGTTTCCCTGTGTTTGGCAAGGGGATCTATTTCACTGCCTATTCGAATTGGCTGTTCTTCTCTGTAGCCACGGCTAAGCTAGCAATAGGAGACGCATTGTCTAAGGCCATATTATAAATGTCTACACATATACAATCAACTTGTGAGAAAATATAATGTCACTAAACATAAACCACCAAGACAACTTGCATTTGGAATGTATTTGGGCTTGAATTAGAGGAAATTATGTGCACAATCTCACAACGCCGATCCTCCTTTGTTTTGAAATAGTGACTTGCAACGCAACTTCCGCGTCTGGGTTTTCAGATGGAAATTACTCGAAAAAAATGCACTAAGAGGGGTCGAAATTCTTAGAAAGGATTGAAGTACCACATGTCTGCCACCCAGTGGAAAGGAGTATGGACAAGATTTTACACTCTATTCGACGTGACAGCCCACCTAATTCAATACCACGACCTGCCGCAATTTTGCGATAACGGCAGTAAAAGGGTTAAAAGTTGTTCTGTTGTCCAGCCCAAGTAGTTTTAGGTAAATTATTGACATATGGTTGTTTTGCTACTCTATACTTCCACATTATCAGCAGATCAATCATTTTACTTCACTTTTTGATATATGTCATTATAATTATAATAACTCTTATGTAGCTTCTTACTGCAGATGGGGTCGCTGGAGGGCCTATTCACCATTTGCTAAAAGTACTCAACTACATCCTAACAACATTGCTATGACATTATCGAGCGCCTTAAGTAACAGATTAAGACATAGCCATTACAATTGGTGACAGTAACGTTGTAACATAGGCTCTGCGCAAAGGCAACAGTGCAATTACTACTATTTTGCGTTGTAGGGCAGAGAAGCTACTATAGTGGTAGGTCTCACTTCCTGGGGAGGAATGTACATGTAGGCGGTCAGCAGTGTGTCGAAAGTGGATGCTTGCGGTAATGATCCAGCAATGTATGTGTGTTGTGTATGTGATGCGCATGGCATGTCCGGTGGGCATTCACCATTACTGTGTGCGAATGCAGATGATTTTGTGCAGAAAATGGCTGTTTTCCCAATTCAGTTTCAGTTTCAGTTTCAGTTTATTTGACAGGCACTTGCCCAAATCAACACAAAACATATACACATCATGACAAACCACACAGATTAGACATCACAACACAAAAAGGCACAGAATAAGATGACTAAAATCTATACAAACATTGTGTCCAGTGAGCTCTCATCCTGGATGTATACCTTGCACTACTCACAGATGGATTACAAAGTGCCACCATTATACTATTGGTAGAAACATCCAGGCGCTGTGTAAACTTATGCATCAAGTTCCTCAAAAGTGCATGCAGTGTGTTTACTCCTGCGCAGACAAACATCAGGCTAGCACTCCCTCCTCTGGGAACCTTAAGTAAGATTCTCAATGCATCATTGTATGCAACTTGTAGCTTCTGCATGCTGGACTTCTTGTATAAAGACCAGAGGTGTGCAGTGTAAAGAGGTGTGCAATACGCCTTAAACAGGGCCACTTTCACTTGTGTGGAGCAAAATGTAAATTTACGGGCTATAGTGTTTGCCTGCGCATATAGCTTACAACACTGCCTATACATGTCATCATCATCATACATATCCTCTGTAATACAGTGACCAAGATATTTTATCTTTTTGCAGACATCAAGAGGGTTATTTGAGAGTCTGAACACAGGAAATTTAAGGCCTTTATCCTGTTTAGTTCTACATATTAAAACAGCACTTTTACTGGAATTATACTTTATGTCAAATTGCACGCCATATTCAGAGCATATATTAAGAAGCTGTTGCAGCCCCGCACTACTTGGACTAAAGGTCACAAGGTCATCTGCATACATAAGATGATTGACTAGAACACCACCAATCATACACCCTGTGTTGCAGCCATTCAATTGTCTAGACAGTTCATCCATATACAAATTAAATAAAACAGGGGACAAAATGCCACCTTGCCTAACTCCATTGGACACACTGAAAGGGTCAGATATACTTCCCCCCCATTTAATGCGCATATTCTGGTGTGCATACCAATAGGCAAGTACCCTTACAATATATCCAGGCACCCCGCCTTGCTTTAATTTGATAAATAGCTTCTTGTGATTCACACGATCAAATGCTCTGGAAGCATCAATAAAACACATTAAAACAGTTGAATTTTTAGATTTATACAAGTTCACTATCTCTTTTAGGGCATATATACACATGTCTGTGCCATGCTTTGGCTTAAACCCAAACTGATTGTCAAGGGAAGAAATATAGACATTCACTCTGTCAAGGAGGATTCTTTCCATCACCTTGGACAATATACTGGCCAGCGCAATAGGTCGGTAATTGTCCAGGCAGCCAACCTTTCCAGTTTTATCCTTGATGACAGGTACAAGCAGTATAGATAGCATAGATTCTGGCAATATACCATGAATCATCAGTCCTGTAAAGTTGAGTGCTAGTAGAATGGAGAGCATCTGACTAGCATGTTTCAGATGTTCCGCGCTAATGAAGTCCATGCCACATGCTTTACTGTTGGGTAATTTCTGTATAGCCTCATGCACCTCGTGTGTCAGAATTGTTATTGATTCATCATGGGTCACAGTATCCACCACATATGGTTCGTATTGTAAACAGTTAAAAAGAGAACTAAAATGTTTTCTCCAAAGTTCAGCTATGTTATCTTCACCAGAGACACCTTCAACAGAACTAGGAAGGGAAGATTTACAGGTGTTAAGGGATCGCACCTCTTTCCAAAAGTCAGCCATATTGTTACTCATCATTTTACGAGCCATAGAGTCAGCCCTCATGGCTTGCTCATTTCTAGAGATAAATCTAATAGCATATTTATATCTGGCATTTGCCAGCTTTTTACATTCGAGCTCTGGGCCCTGCCTGGGTCTCCCAGCCAGGACCCAGAGCTTATACATTTCTCGGGCTTCAGCCTGATATGGGGCCACATGTTGAAGCCATCCAGGTCTTGCCTTATTTGCCCTGGCGCTCTTCCTTTTAGCAAGTGGTTTTCCAGCCTCATACAGGGCAGCCACTACAGCATCATACATGGCACATAGGTCAGACTTGTGTTCAGCATTTTGACAGTGAACATCTTTACACAAAATGGCTTCCTTAGGGAGGTGAATATTATGTAAATATAGGTCTGCATTTGTGTGATATGTTACCAAATCGTCATCTGTGAGAGTTGACCAGTCTATTTTTGAGGATACATTACCACTAACATCCTTAATGTTGTTACTTATAGATGGCAATTCTGCAACATTAATAGAAAAAGCCAAGGGTATGTGGTCTGTTAGTGCTACCCCATATTTAATTTCCATTTTCTCAATGGCAGCGTGACCTTCAGCTGTACTGAAGCAATGGTCAAGCCATGACGTACTGTGCCATGCTTCGCTAATGTATGTGTAAGTGTCAGCAGGTAGCAATAATTTACTTGACAGAGTGAAGTTGTTATCCTCACAGAAGCGGATCAGATGATGAGCAAATGGGGAGCTGGCATCAGTGATATCCGAGTTCATATCCCCAACAACATACACACTATAACTACTGTTATCTTGAATAAAAGCATTAATGAAAGCCAGCCTGTTGAGATATTCAACCTCATTGTCACTGGACTCATATGGAGTGTATACATTTAAAATAATAAAATTGTTACAAGAGAATATATGATCCACCTTTTTTTTTACTAAGTAAACAATGAGTCATCAGGTCAAAGGTCACAGTGATTCATCATGAATCATCAGATCAAATCAAAGTCCAAAATAAGCTCAAAGTCCTAAATACTTAAGAGATGAGTCATCTTCCTCATCTTCATCCTCTTTCCTATAGAAACTAATGGGTACCAGTGATGAGGGATAGCCCATGCTCGACACGTGACTTACCGAGAGGGGGCTCTCTCTACTCTCTATCAGTTGTGTGGGTGTGTGTGTGGGTGGGTGTGGGGGTGTGGGGGTGTGGATGAGGGGGGTGTTTTGCCACGACATGTCCAGGACATGGCTAGGGCCATATCCATGCGTACACAGCGTGGCTCGCTACGTATGCACTAGGCGTCCATGCGTACACGGCGTGGCTCGCTACGTATACGTACACAGCATGGGATCGCTACGCAACAGGGTGAATGAACTTTTGTTTACAGAGGGGCTACCCCTCCTATCGCACTCGCTTTCTTTCTCTCACACACAAAAATAATAATAAATATTAAACGACATCACCTACAGCTACACCACTCTGATATGGTTTATACCGGTTATGACCGGATGAAAAAATAGAGACTAAAAATGTAAATGATCTTTGACCTAAATTAATTACGATGGGGTGAGGGACATAACGATAAGGTTCTTTTTTTTAAAAGACACCCTTCCCACTCTGTTCAGACACTTCTGTATAAGATGTACAGTTTTTAGGCAGAGGTTGTCATAGGTATTTCAAATGTTTTGTGTGCAAAAACTACTTAGTTTATTTAAAATGAATGACCTCTCATGAATTTCCTTTATTGAATATTGTTCACCACGAACTCTCATACTTGGCACCTGCCATCATCTTCTAACACATTGGGGTCCAGGAGAGGTAGGGTATGGAAAATTGAGAAAATGCTGAGCGGAATCTGGCAAATTGTTATAGCGTGCATTTCATTTTTCCTCTTATTCTGATTTTATGCAACACTCAGACCTATGAGTCTAGATGTACACAACTAAAAGTTTTATTTATATATAAATTATTATTAAATATACTGATAAAAGCAATTCAATTATAATAATTGGAGTAAATGTAATCACATTTAGCTCAACATCTCAGCAAAGCAGCCACCAATCTACAGTTACATTGTAGTCCTGGTCAACCACAACAAACGTCCAGAATCTCCCTTGACTAGCAAGACTTGGATACAAACTCACAATTAGGTTAAAATATTTTGTCAGTGCACAGTCAAAATCTCAGGATAAGACAAAAAATCATATTCTCAACCTTACCCAATCTATCTCCCAGTCACACACCCATCATCGTCTACATTTGTACTGAACCACAAAATTAGCTCAAAATTTCACAACTAGCAGTCACATAACTCCAAAATCTCCATACCCATACAACCCAGCCATGCTCAACCCTCCCCCCCCCCCCCCCTTTGCAAACCTTTGCATCCCGGCTAATGGGTCACTTAGTAAGGGTGGCCCAAACTCTGGAAAGTCCTCCCACATGCACTGTATCAACGCACATCACATTCCCCCTTCAAAGCTTCAAAACACAGGAAACGCCAGGAAACCTACCGACATGGCTTGCCAACCATGGGGTTGAATGAGCTGATATCTGTTTTATATTTGCTTTGTTTTTTCTTCATGGTCTACTTTTATCTGTCTGATGTACATCTCTTGATTTCCGTGAACTTCCAATCCCATGTTTGGCGATGGCATGTCTTTTACAGGCTTGTCAGGGAACTTAGCAGGGACACCTAGTGATTATTGATGCCTAGCCACAATGTACCCATCTCTGGAGATCCTTTAGAGTGTTCCTGATATTGAATCATACCTTATCTCTCTCTAATCTATCTTACCAACCTGATCTCTTGGGACTGAAAATAGTAGGTGTGGGAAACCTCACACCTAGATTGGTGAGTGTCATTGTAGTTGACATCTCATTGCAGAATTTTTCTGAGCAGGAAACACCCCATTTGCGAGAAGATGAATCCCCAAATATCTACATGATCATTCAAAGCTGAACTTGTGTTTTGTAGTGGTGAAAAAAAAGAGTGTATGGTATTTCATTTTCAGCAGAGATGAAATGAAATATAGTAATTTTGTTAAAGTTACATTAGGCTATTAAAAGTAAACATAAAAACTGTGTTTCAGCAGCTCACAGACACTTGCATTGTTTCATATTTTATATCTCACAGTCTTTATGACATTTGCAGCTGTGCTTGTACATGCACTGTGTACCCTATTGATTTTTGTCATGGCTCACTTTGAATACACATCAAAGTTACAACAGCTTGTTTTATAACACTTTTCCCATTGCTTAAACGTTTTGTGTGAAACATGACGCATAGGCCTACTGTTAAAATTCCGCACACAAACATAGGCTATTCTACTATTCGGACACATTTTGTCACACTGAAACTCTGCAAGGAAAACCATTTATGCCTGCAACAAACTCCTCAAAGCATATTACCTAATGTCAAATTGTCCATGGTGATATCAAAAGACCCACAGTAACATCAAATAAAAACACTGTTAGATCAGTATTGCATTTTAAAAAAATAGCTTCAGTTGTGTTTTATTGTTTGTTTGTTTTTTCAGTTCCATTAAAGATACATATTTAAGAGTCAAATAATTAATACAATAGATTAAAACAATGCACTTTACAAGTCAAACAAATAAGCCAACTTGGGTCAAAGATTGTCATGTATAACTGAAGAGAAATCTTTTTACATGGGCCTAACTGAGTTTATCATTCACTAAACATCTCTCCCCACGGTGTGGTAAACAATCTGCCAATGACCATATTCTGATTTTGTTCAGATATTTCGAGTTCATTTAATAACAAAATGTGAAGCACTTGAATATACCCACGAAAACGCTAAATGATAATTACTAATTCACCTCAACCTTAACTGATACACATTTTGCTAAATTACTTTAACTGTCACAAGGGTACACATTGAAGGTAGCCTAAAACACTAATTTCTACATAGTATCATAATCACAGCAAAAGCTGAAATCATGGGGAAAGGCTACTCTAAGATTTGGTCATCGAGGCTGCCCAAGCTAATGCCACAGAACAGCCTGATTTGCAAGGTATAGTCAAATAATAGCCTACCATACACAATCAGTGTAATCCACAGTTCATCTATTCACCCTTTGTGCCACATTGTTATATGAGTGTAAAATTACAAGGCTGTTTTGAAGCCTCAGTATTGGTATACAGTACAAGTTCTCAAATAAAAATTGAAATGAATAATATGAATTATATGTTATTCTTGCACTAGGTGTTCGTGTTATGCAGGGGTATTAAAGCTGTGGCGTGTAAGATGGTGGCGTTGAGTGTCCAGAGTATAGGTTTTGCAACTATGCAGCTCATTAAAACTGTGATGCCTATTGCCAACTTTGATCATTTAATGAATATTTTCTGAATAATAAACCACTATTTACTAGTATGACCAAAGCACAGTACGTTTTTCAGCTGAAAATATCTCTTTCTGGAAATTCAAAATGTATGAAAAGTGCAATTTTGTCAGTCATGTTGAATACTTAGAATTTGATGGGGGTAGTAGGTATTCCTTTTAAAAAGGTAACGTTTGTGAATGGGCAGCATGGATTCTGGAAACGAACTACCAAAAATATTACACAGGGCACCCTTAAGTCTTAAAATGCTGTAGGCCTATGTTGGCCACGTAGTGTTGACTGTATAGAATATGAGTTGTAAGCAGCAGCAGACGTCATAAATGCTGTAGGGAGTCATTGAGAGTATTTCTGTAGGCCTATATTTCCCTGACTTTTACAAAATGTTTCATTATGACATGATCCTACATAAAGACTTGAATCAAAATAAATCAAAGGTCAAACACACGCAACAGTGATTTTAATAGGGTTGTGAATTGTTAACAACCTCACGATACAACGCGTAGGCCTATCACAATACACGGGTCACAATAAGCATTGCGATACAGTAGGCTACATGCAATACGCTATGCATGGCATCTTTCTTATGCAGGGGTAGCAATAGGATGCCAGAGTGCACTGCAGCGTAAATTAATGCTGCCTTTGAACTCATCAACAGTGTTAAACTGCTAGCTAATACGTATCACGATACACTGGTCATGAGACCATAATTTATGTGAAGAGGTTCAATACAATATATTGTCATGACTTTTTCTTTGCACACCCCTAGTTTTTAACAGAGCATCACGGTTTAACACACACACCCTAAATCTACCATCTGGTCAAGGCAATGCCACACTTACCCTTTCTATCACACCTTACCAATTTCAGACCTACAGTAGTTGTCTCCAAGGCTATAATCATCAAGCATCTGCATGAGTGCATATCCCAAATTCAACCATGTTTTAAAACCCCTTATTGGTGGCTAGTGGTGTTGATACATTTTTGATCATTACATTATCCAAATTTTGGTCGCATAGCACCTATATAGGCTACTAGGGAGCTTTCAGAAGCCAAGAGAGCACTCTGTTTTTTCCAACTCACAGTTTAATCTCCAGAAAATGTTTGATTTCAGTCATCATAATCTACACAAAAAAGCCTATAAGCTTTTTTGACATTGAGGTATTGGAGCTCTAATGTGACTCACAGAATCCAACAGGGCCTACATCTCTGGTACAACACCATGAACCTAAAATTATCTACAGCATACTTTACAACCGAGTAGATTTCATTATGAAGATAGAACATGTGAAATTGTACAATGTAAACACGTAGTGAACTATATAAATTGAGCATTTTTAAAATACATTTGTGCACACATGACACTAGCATGAATAAGGTGTATAACACTATAAAGGGGGTATGTGAATCCTTTCAACCAGGTTAACGCACAGGAAACCGCGCTGTCAGTGAAAAATATGATTCTTTTTTAGATTTTTTTTTCCAGATTCTGTTACCTCTGGACTACTAAAACTGTGTTATGTTGCAAAAGGTGATCATGGAGTTGCAGCACCACAAAATGTGTTGCGTGTAATGTATGCTTTGAAATATGGGTAGCAGCCATCTTGTAGCCCAATAAGTGAGAAATTAGTGTGGATTTGTATGGAAATATAAAGTCCCAACCATTACAAGAGGGCTGGAGACATCAGAGGGATGGCTGAAATGCATGTTCATATACATTTGCAGCATCCACATTCCCCGCAAAAAGTTTATCCAGGCCCAGGAGGGTATATTGTATGTTCTACAAAATACAGTTGAGAAATGTGATATTGCAGCAGCTGAACATATCCTGAAAGAGTTCATATAATTTTCAGCATTTGCACCAAAGCTACCTACTTCATAATTCACTCACAATTTTCACAAACCATTTTCACTTATTTCTATATATGTTTTCGAAACTTTTTCAAAGCAGACTCCCACCACGAACCACGCATTGTAATTGCCAAACAGAGCTTTCTTTCATATGGCTTACACGGTAGCATTCAATCAATCACCACATCAGCCAAAAGACATATGTCTCACAGTGAAGAGGCACCACCAACAAAGCCTAAATGAATGACCTTCAATCCACAAAGATCAACAATTCTGAAAACACAATAAGCATGTTTAAGACATTTTAGTCTTGTATTTTTTTATTTGTATTTTTATTAATCTGGGGGTTTTTGTGTCCAGGAAGGTATCATTTGGGATATTGTATGTCATGTACATCAACCAGAGAATTTGACAGAGACGATAGCCAACATAGACCACAAACAGCCTGTCAAACCAAGCATACACGCTGGTGGTAACCCCTTATCACACACCCACTGTTATAACCATATAGACACCAATATGGTAATGATCAAGTCTTACACGGTTACTTCAGGTTCTCTGAAATCTCATTGCAATGTTGTTTGATGTAGTTTAGTGTTTTCTGCAAAGACTGAACACGCCTGTCGGCAGGCCCATCTGCAGTAAGAAGTCACGCAAGGAACATAAGTCAGGACATGGACAAAGATGACGTTGACAAAGATAAATATATTGAGATGGGAAAGAATACATAAATGATTTAAGTTGACATTAAACACACTGACATTGGTCTATTAAAAGTGTTTTAGGACACGATTCCTACAATGCTCTGAAGGTGATTCTTAGTATGTAGCTGCAATATTGTGGACAATTTTATTTGCTGACCTAGGTGTTACACGATGATAATAAACATCCAAAGTATGTGGAAATAAAATAAAAACAGCTACTACATACTAAGAATCACCTTCAGAGCATTGTAGGAATCGTGTCCTAAAACACTTTTAATAGACCAATGTCAGTGTGTTTAATGTCAACTTAAATCATTTATGTATTCTTTCCCATCTCAATATATTTATCTTTGTCAACGTCATCTTTGTCCATGTCCTGACTTATGTTCCTTGCGTGGCTTCTTACTGCAGATGGGCCTGCCGACAGGCGTGTTCAGTCTTTGCCGAAAACACTAAACTACATCAAACAACATTGCAATGAGATTTCAGAGAACCTGAAGTAACCGTGTAAGACTTGATCATTACCATATTGGTGTCTATATGGTTATAACAGTGGGTGTGTGATAAGGGGTTACCACCAGCGTGTATGCTTGGTTTGACAGGCTGTTTGTGGTCTATGTTGGCTATCGTCTCTGTCAAATTCTCTGGTTGATGTACATGACATACAATATCCCAATGATACCTTCCTGGACACATAAACCCCCAAATGAATAAAAATACAAATAAAAAATACAAGACTAAAATGTCTTAAACATGCTTATTGTGTTTTCGGAACTGTTGATCTTTGTGGATTGAAGGTCATTCATTTAGGCTTTGTTGGTGGAGCCTCTTCACTGTGAGACATATGTCTTTTGGCTGATGTGGTGATTGATTGAATCCTACTGTGTAAGCCATATAAAAGAAAGCTCTGTTTGGCAATTACAATGTGTGGTTGGTGGTGGGGGTCTGCTTTGAAAAAGTTTCGAAAACATATATAGAAATAAGTGAAAATGGTTTGTGAAAATTGTGAGTGAATTATGAAGTAGGTAGCTTTGGTGCAAATGCTGAAAATTATATGAACTCTTTCAGGATATGTTCAGCTGCTGCAATATCACATTTCTCAACTGTATTTTGTAGAACATACAATATACCCTCCTGGGCCTGGATAAACTTTTTGCGGGGAATGTGGATGCTGCAAATGTATATGAACATGCATTTCAGCCATCCCTCTGATGTCTCCAGCCCTCTTGTAATGGTTGGGACTTTATATTTCCATACAAATCCACACTAATTTCTCACTTATTGGGCTACAAGATGGCTGCTACCCATATTTCAAAGCATACATTACACGCAACACATTTTGTGGTGCTGCAACTCCATGATCACCTTTTGCAACATCACACAATTTTAGAAGTCCTGAGGTAACAGAATCTGGAAAAAAAAAAATCTAAAAAAGAATCATATTTTTCACTGACAGCGCGGTTTCCTGTGCGTTAACCTGGTTGAAAGGATTCACATACCCCCTTTATAGTGTTATACACCTTATTCATGCTAGTGTCATGTGTGCACAAATGTATTTTAAAAATGCTCAATTTATATAGTTCGCCACGTGTTCACATTGTACAATTTCACATGTTCTATCTTCATAATGAAATCTACTCGGTTGTAAATTATGCTGTAGATAATTTTAGGTTCATGGTGTTGTACCAGAGATGTAGGCCCTGTTGGATTCTGTCAGTCAAGCTTATAGGCTTTTTTGTGTAGATTATGATGACTGAAATCAAACATTTTCTGGAGATTAAACTGTGAGTTGGAAAAAACAGAGTGCTCTCTTGGCTTCTGAAAGCTCCCTAGTAGCCTATATAGGTGCTATGCGACCAAAATTTGGATAATGTAATGATCAAAAATGTATCAACACCACTAGCCACCAATAAGGGGTTTTAAAACATGGTTGAATTTGGGATATGCACTCATGCAGATGCTTGATGATTATAGCCTTGGAGACAACTACTGTAGGTCTGAAATTGGTAAGGTGTGATAGAAAGGGTAAGTGTGGCATTGCCTTGACCAGATGGTAGATTTAGGGTGTGTGTGTGTTAAACCGTGATGCTCTGTTAAAAACTAGGGGTGTGCAAAGAAAAAGTCATGACAATATATTGTATTGAACCTCTTCACATAAATTATGGTCTCATGACCAGTGTATCGTGATACGTATTAGCTAGCAGTTTAACACTGTTGATGAGTTCAAAGGCAGCATTAATTTACGCTGCAGTGCACTCTGGCATCCTATTGCTACCCCTGCATAAGAAAGATGCCATGCATAGCGTATTGCATGTAGCCTACTGTATCGCAATGCTTATTGTGACCTGTGTATTGTGATAGGACTACGCGTTGTATCGTGAGGCTGTTGACAATTCCCAACCCTATTAAAATCACTGTTGTGTGGGTTTGACTTTGATTTATTTTGATTCAAGTCTTTATGTAGGATCATGTCATAATGAAACATTTAGTTAAAGTCAGGGAAATATAGGCCTACAGAAATACTCTCAATGACTCCCTACAGCATTTATGACGTCTGCTGCTGCTTACAACTCATATTCTATACAGTCAACACTACGTGGCCAACATAGGCCTACAGCATTTTAAGACTTAAGGGTGCCCTGTGTAATATTTTTGGTAGTTCGTTTCCAGAATCCATGCTGCCCATTCACAAACGTTACCTTTTTAAAAGGAATACCTACTACCACCATCAAATTCTAAGTATTCAACATGACTGACAAAATTGCACTTTTCATACATTTTGAATTTCCAGAAAGAGATATTTTCAGCTGAAAAACGTACTGTGCTTTGGTCATACTAGTAAATAGTGGTTTATTATTCAGAAAATATTCATTAAATGATCAAAGTTGGCAATAGGCATCACAGTTTTAATGAGCTGCATAGTTGCAAAACCTATACTCTGGACACTCAACGCCACCATCTTACACGCCACAGCTTTAATACCCCTGCATAACACGAACACCTAGTGCAAGAATAACATATAATTCATATTATTCATTTCAATTTTTATTTGAGAACTTGTACTGTATACCAATACTGAGGCTTCAAAACAGCCTTGTAATTTTACACTCATATAACAATGTGGCACAAAGGGTGAATAGATGAACTGTGGATTACACTGATTGTGTATGGTAGGCTATTATTTGACTATACCTTGCAAATCAGGCTGTTCTGTGGCATTAGCTTGGGCAGCCTCGATGACCAAATCTTAGAGTAGCCTTTCCCCATGATTTCAGCTTTTGCTGTGATTATGATACTATGTAGAAATTAGTGTTTTAGGCTACCTTCAATGTGTACCCTTGTGACAGTTAAAGTAATTTAGCAAAATGTGTATCAGTTAAGGTTGAGGTGAATTAGTAATTATCATTTAGCGTTTTCGTGGGTATATTCAAGTGCTTTACATTTTGTTATTAAATGAACTCGAAATATCTGAACAAAATCAGAATATGGTCAATGACAGATTGTTTACCACACCGTGGGAAGAGATGTTAAGTGAATGATAAACTCAGTTAGGCCTAAAAGATTTCTCTTGAGTTATACATGACAATCTTTGACCCAAGTTGGCTTATTTGTTTGACTTGTAAAGTGCATTGTTTTAATCTATTGTATTAATTATTTGACTCTTAAATATGTATCTTTAATGGAACTGAAAAAACAAACAAACAATAAAACACAACTGAAGCTATTTTTTTAAAATGCAATACTGATCTAACAGTGTTTTTATTTGATGTTACTGTGGGTCTTTTGATATCACCATGGACAATTTGACATTAGGTAATATGCTTTGAGGAGTTTGTTGCAGGCATAAATGGTTTTCCTTGCAGAGTTTCAGTGTGACAAAATGTGTCCGAATAGTAGAATAGCCTATGTTTGTGTGCGGAATTTTAACAGTAGGCCTATGCGTCATGTTTCACACAAAACGTTTAAGCAATGGGAAAAGTGTTATAAAACAAGCTGTTGTAACTTTGATGTGTATTCAAAGTGAGCCATGACAAAAATCAATAGGGTACACAGTGCATGTACAAGCACAGCTGCAAATGTCATAAAGACTGTGAGATATAAAATATGAAACAATGTAAGTGTCTGTGAGCTGCTGAAACACAATTGTTATGTTTACGTTTAATAGCCTAATGTAACTTTAACAAAATTACTATATTTCATTTCATCTCTGCTGAAAATGAAATACCATACACTCTTTTTTTTCACCACTACAAAACACAAGTTCAGCTTTGAATGATCATGTAGATATTTGGGGATGCATCTTCTCGCAAATGGGGTGTTTCCTGCTCAGAAAAATTCTGCAATGAGATGACAACTACAATGACACTCACCAATCTAGGTGTGAGGTTTCCCACACCTACTATTTTCAGTCCCAAGAGATCAGGTTGGTAAGATAGACTAGAGAGAGATAAGGTATGATTCAATATCAGGAAAACTCTAAAGGATCTCCAGAGATGGGTACATTGTGGCTAGGCATCAATAATCACTAGGTGTCCCTGCTAAGTTCCCTGACAAGCCTGTAAAAGACATGCCATAGCCAAAAATGGGATTGGAAGTTCACGGAAATGAAGAGATGTACATCAGACAGATAAAAATAGACCATGAAGAAAAAACAAAGCAAATATAAAACAGATATCAGCTCATTCAACCCCACAGTTGGCATGCCATGTCGGTATAGGTTTCCTGGCGTTTCCTGTGTTTTGAAGCTTTGAAGGTGGAATGTGATGTACGTTGATACAATGCATGTGGGAGGACTTTCCAGAGTTTGGGGCCACCCTTACTAAGTGACCCATTAGCCGGGATGCAAAGGTTCGCAAAGGGGGGGGGGGTGGAGGGATGAGCATGGCTGGGTTGTATGGGTATGGAGATTTTGGAGTTATGTGACTGCTAGTTGTGAAATTTTGAGCTAATTTTGTGGTTCAGTACAAATGTAGACGATGATGGGTGTGTGACTGGGAGATAGATTGGGTAAGGTTGAGAATATGATTTTTTGTCTTATCCTGAGATTTTGACTGTGCACTGACAAAATATTTTAACCTAATTGTGAGTTTGTATCCAAGTCTTGCTAGTCAAGGGAGATTCTGGACGTTTGTTGTGGTTGACCAGGACTACAATGTAACTGTAGATTGGTGGCTGCTTTGCTGAGATGTTGAGCTAAATGTGATTACATTTACTCCAATTATTATAATTGAATTGCTTTTATCAGTATATTTAATAATACTTTATATATAAATAAAACTTTTAGTTGTGTACATCTAGACTCATAGGTCTGAGTGTTGCATAAAATCAGAATAAGAGGAAAAATGAAATGCACGCTATAACAATTTGCCAGATTCCGCTCAGCATTTTCTCAATTTTCCATACCCTATACTCTCCTGGACCCCAATGTGTTAGAAGATGATGGCAGGTGCCAAGTATGAGAGTTCGTGTGAACAATATTCAATAAAGGAAATTCATGAGAGGTCATTCATTTTAAATAAACGAAGTAGTTTTTGCACACAAAACATTTGAAATACCTCTGACAACCTCTGCCTAAAAACTGTACATCTTATACAGAAGTGTCTGAACAGAGTGGGAAGGGTGTCTTTTAAAAAAAAAGAACCTTATCGTTATGTCCCTCACCCCATCGTAATTAATTTAGGTCAAAGATCATTTACATTTTTAGTCTCTATTTTTTCATCCGGTCATAACCGGTATAAACCATATCAGAGTGGTGTAGCTGTAGGTGATGTCGTTTAATATTTATTATTATTTTTGTGTGTGAGAGAAAGAAAGCGAGTGCGATAGGAGGGGTAGCCCCTCTGTAAACAAAAGTTCATTCACCCTGTTGCGTAGCGATCCCATGCTGTGTACGTATACGTAGCGAGCCACGCCGTGTACGCATGGACGCCTAGTGCATACGTAGCGAGCCACGCTGTGTACGCATGGATATGGCCCTAGCCATGTCCTGGACATGTCGTGGCAAAACACCCCCCTCATCCACACCCCCACACCCCCACACCCACCCACACACACACCCACACAACTGATAGAGAGTAGAGAGAGCCCCCTCTCGGTAAGTCACGTGTCGAGCATGGGCTATCCCTCATCACTGGTACCCATTAGTTTCTATAGGAAAGAGGATGAAGATGAGGAAGATGACTCATCTCTTAAGTATTTAGGACTTTGAGCTTATTTTGGACTTTGATTTGATCTGATGATTCATGATGAATCACTGTGACCTTTGACCTGATGACTCATTGTTTACTTAGTAAAAAAAAGGTGGATCATATATTCTCTGTTACATTTGTGAGTGTACTGTAACCCAATACACCAGTCAACATCAAGCCTAAGTGGTTTTATCACAGCATCCAGCTTTTTGTCCCAGAGAACAGCTACCCCCCCTGAGATTCTGCCTCTGACAATGGCTTTGCTGAGATCAGTAGTTGACTCTCCGACTCCAAGAAAGTTAGTATTCAGAGTGTTCAGTTTATCCAGATCTTGTTTAGCAGTGAAAGTCTCTTGCAAACATAGAATGTCACATTCCGCCAGCAGACCATCCACGACAGAACGCCGAGCATTATCTCCAACACTCTGCCCCAGCCGTAGGCCACGACAGTTGTAAGATATTACCCGAAGTGTCGTTTCCATGGCGACTAGGTGTCAATCCCCGGCACCGCAGCAGGCAAATTTCGTGGCTCATAAAAACGCCGTATTAAAGCTCCTTCAGGCCATAGTTCAGGGTTATACATTTCGGCAACATTCATGCATTCAGCCGAAACTTTAAAGGAGCCAACCCTGCTACGTGCATTGTCTATTTTCTGACAGGTGACGATTCTGTTAAGTTTACTTTGAAGATAATCAGCAAGTGTATCTGCATCAAGATCTGGGGAAAATTTTGTTGCAAATACGTTCACTATTTTTGTTTTCACAGTTTTAATTGTACTTACAGTTCCAGTGCCGATTATGGGTGGAGGACCGGATCTTTTACGCACGGTAGTGGAAGTGTGCCCACCCGGCGCTGTAGAGATACCAGCCTTTGCTTTTTGCCGGCCCGAGGCCGGCTTACCATTTTTAACGATGGTACTCCATCGTGGAGATCCACTTGAGGCCACTGTCCCGGTCGCATGTCTCCTCACAGCTATATCCACAACAGGGGACCCATCTCCACTATCCACCTGTGCGGCATTACGCGCTGCGTCTCTTGTCGGGTTCAGGCCCGCGGATTCAACGACGCCTCGGTGTTGGTCCTCATCACGCAGCACACCGCCACTTCTCACCCCCGAAGTCGACGTTGACAGCTCCATCTCGCGCTCTGAGTGTTCCGACGCCCTCGGGTCCACTGCTCCCGGCTCTTGCAGCATGTCGCCATCTCTCACCCCCGATGCAGGCAGCAGTTCCGTCATGCTCCCCGGGCCACCGTGAGAGGCCTTGTCTGTTAGCCTCGGAGTAACCACCGCAGCAACACTTTGCGAGTTGGCAGATAGACACTCCAGTACTGTCACCCGCCTGTTGATATCCACCGTATCAGCTCGTGTAGCTTCACAAACACCGGTCTGGAGTTGGGTTATGTGCTTCAAGGCTACCACTTCCGCACACAGTTGCTCCATTCTCCGAAGCAGGTAGGAAACGTCTAGGCTTGAGAATGTCACTGGCGGCAATTCATCCAGATAGTAAGACACAAATCTGGGGATATCCTCCCCGCGTTCGTTTAAAACCTTGAGGCATAGTTTTATGTTGTTTGCGTCTCTGTTCTGTCCTTTGTGCGCAACACATCGCTGTGAAGTCCCCGGACACACTTCGAACAGAACTTTCTTGGAGGCTTCGATCGCCTCCGAGTCAAACGTGTTTGTAGCCAGCAACACAATTTCGTCCTGGCTTAAAGTCTTGATTTTCACAGCAAGGAAGTTTAAAAGCTCGTCCTCCACTATGACTTTGCCGTCTGGGAGAATCTGGGAGAAAGTTTTGCATTTCTTAGATGTCATTTCCTGCATTTTAACGTCCCGTGTCCCGTTTTAGCATGATAACGGAGCCCATACTTTTATCTCTAAATTCCAAAAAATGATTCTGTATTTGAAGGGGCTTGTGGGGGGCAAGACCCTTGTTGTCCAAGGGCCGCATCTGGCCCCCGGGCCGCCATTTGAATAGCCCTGCTGTACTGTATGCACTGGAGTAAAGCGAGTAAATAAGCGGTTCTTTCGAGGTGCCCTGAATGGCTTCACATTTCTGCAGATTAGAGCTGGCTTCAGTGGGTGTGTGTGTGATAAGAGGGCCGTATTAATCTCTACTTTTGGCATGCTTTAACCAGAGAAACGACACACACACACGCGCGAGCGCGCACACACACATACAAACACAGACGCACACATGTGCACCCACACAAATACACACAAACACACACACACACACACACACACACACACACACACACACACACACACACACACACACACACACACACACACACACACACACACTCTCTCTCCGTCTCTTTCTCTCTCACACACACACACACGCACGCACGCACGCACGCACGCACGCAGACGCGCGTGTGTGCACCCACACACACACATTCTCCCTCTCTCTCTCTCTCACACACACACACACAGACACACACACACACACCCACACACAAACACACATACACAGTGCTGTGTTAAGAGCATTTCATGGATGCTGTGTGACTCATGGCGAGACATGCTGCTATCAAAGCAACAGGAGTAAAGATGAGCCGTTTCTAAAGCTCACAGCCCACACACATAAACACCACAGCAGAAGAGGCAGAAGCCTACTGTGGACTCAGCCAAAGAGCTAAACTGCTATTATACTGGACAACCCCCCCCCCCCCCCCCCCCGCCCCACAAAACACGCACACACAAACACATACACACACACAAACACACGCACGCACACACATACACACACACACGTGCACATTCACACACGTATGTGCATGGACACAGACACATATACACACACACACACACATACACACACACAAACACACACACAGAGAGAGAGAGAGAGAGAGAGAGAGAGAGAGAGAGAGAGAGAGAGAGAGAGAGAGAGAGAGAGAGAGAGAGAGAGAGAAGTGACGTCTTATGACAGGAGCAGAGAGATAGCAGGCGAGCCCTGCCTTATCGGCCTGTACGTATGTACTGTGTGTATGAGAGTCTGATACTATGGGGGGCAGAAATGACATATAATGGTAGAATGTTGCAACTACAGCATCCTAGGCGCCATTGGAGAGATCAGCACCACCACAATAACACAGCATCCAGGCAATTACCCAATACAGAGGTGTCAAAGGTAAAAGCAAAAAGTAAATTCATGATATAAGTACAACACTAACACATGACATTACATAGCTGTTACACCAGTCCATTGTACCTATGGAGGTAGATACATAGACTGTGTTGTTACTGAAAAACACTAAAAGGCATCACCCCAGTAACACAGCAACTTGGGTACCATTGGAGAGATCACATCCCACAGCATCCATGTACTGCCCAGTATGAATCACCACAGCAACGCAGCATCCAGGTACTGCCAAGTATGAATCACCACAGCAACGCAACATCCAGGTACTGCCCAGTATGAATCACCACAGCAACGCAGCATCATGCCACTGGAGATATCACATGGCCAGAGTAAAGCACACACGTCGCTGCTAGCTACTAGCTACTAGCTTCTCGCTCGCTGGCCTACTCGCCACTCGCTCATGGAATGTTCGCTAAACGTTCCCGCGGCCAATGCACGAACGAGAAGTATCGACTTCTGCATTCCAATTGGTTACTCGCTTACTCGCCTCGCTCGACGTTTAAGTGTTTTCAACTCGGAACCCGCCCACATCGCATCGCTTGTACACTCCTCGCCTACTCGCCAACTCATCTTGCTGGATCACATAGACATTCTATTGAGTTGACTCGCTGTGGGATTATATTATACAACTGACAAACTTACAATTATTTACATGGCATTGGTTAGTACAGTCAGCCTGGAGCAAGATGGAGTTAGGTGCCGTGCTCAAGGGTGTTTCGGCCATGGATGGAGGTGAAGGGAGAGAGGCAAGGGTGGGATTTGAACCCGCAACCCCTCTAATCTAAAGACTACTGCCCTAAACCATTAGGCCATGGTTGCGGCCAAGGCTGCCCTCCTGGTTATTGTCGTATACGACACATAACCGTGCGAATCACCACAGTATTGCAGTATCGCGGGTATCACTCAAGAGATCCCATCACAACAGCATCACAGCATCTTGGATACCATTGGAGAGAGATCACATCACCATGGTAGCACAGCATCCCAGGTACAGCCAAAGACATCACCACAGCAACTCAGCAACCAGGGTACTGCATACCAATCATCACAGCGCAAAGCTTTACAGTAGTGTTTCTCAACGGGGGAGGTACAGCCCCCCAGGGGGTTGTTGGGGAGCCCTAGGGGGGCATTGAGAAGGATGCAGCTGAGTGGGGGCGGGGCTTAGTTCCTATTGGGAGGCATTAGTCTATTTTATTTTTCAATACTAAGCGGGGCATTGGCTGCCTCATGATTAGGTCAAGGGGGCGTTTGTTCAAAAAAGGTTGATAACCACTGCTTTACAGCATCCTCTGTGCCATTGGTTTGGAGGGAGGGGGGTTAGAGGGGTTTTGCACTGGAGGCTAGAGAGTTGGGCGGGGTGAGGGGGAGGAGGGGGGGGGCGGTTGTGGTGCTGAGGGATGGATGTTAGTTTCCATTGCAGCAGAATGACACCGTTGGTCTTTAGGAGGAATTTAAAGACATGGTTGAGTGATCCAATACTGGCTTCTTTTGCCCAAGACTCTTTCTCTTTCTCTGTCTGTCTGTCTGTCTGTCTGTCTGTCTGTCTGTCTCTCTCTCTCTCTCTCTCTCTCTCTCTCTCTCTCTCTCTCTCTCTCTCTGTGTTATAATCTTTATCTCTTGCTCTCTCATTCTTTCTCTCACCATCTCTCTCTCTCACACAGACTCTTTTTTGTCTTTTTCTTTCTTTCTTTCTTTCTTTCTTTCTTTCTTTCTTTCTTTCTTTCTTTCTTTCTTTCTTTCTTTCTCATGCTCTTATACCTCTCACAAGGCATCCCAGGTGGGTTTGCAATGATGTGGTGTGGGCCTGCCTCCCCCCTCTCTCTCCCTCTCCCACCATCTCTCTCTCTCTCTCTCTCTCCCTCTCCCACCATCTCTCTCTCTCTCTCTCTCTCTCTCTCTCTCTCTCTCTCTCTCTCTCTCTCTGCAGTGGTGTGTGTCTGGGTAACCCCCCGCCCCTCTTCTGGCTCTACTACAAGGTCTTTTCCATTAGTGCTGGGGCCATTTGGGCTC
>NC_085874.1:32059043-32066543 GCF_034702125.1 Engraulis encrasicolus
CTTTAGCTATTGTTAGGGTAAATATGAATGGAAGGCCCCTACAAAGATATAAAGGTTGGGCTGTGTGTGTGTGTGTGTGCGTGCGTGCGTGCGTGCGTGCATGCGTGTGCGCTTGCTTGCGTGCGTGCGTGTGTGTGTAAATCAACATTAAAATAATCTTTGCCATAAAATAAGTGGAGTGACTTCTATGCCAACCACTGCATATAAGGGCCAGAAGCTTCTGCAGAGGATGGTGGCAGTGGACCACCTTGCAGCTAAAAGACATACCACATGTGCATGGCATATAAAGAAAGAAAGAAAGAAAGAAAGAAAAAAAGAAAGAAAGAAAGAAAGCCCTATTGGGAAACTCCATGGCGTGCATGTCGTACGCTGTGCCCTTTGCACAGAGCCTATGGTTTTAACCTTACTCTCACGGAATATTAATGACCAAATCTTAATCTGTTACTTAAAGGCGCACTGTGTAATGTTTTTAGTAGCTAATTTCCAGAATTCCTGCTGCCCATTCACAAATGTTACCTTTTTCATGAATACTTACCACCACCATTACATTCCAGGTAGTCATTATGACTGGGAAAATTGTGCTTGTCATACATGAAAAGAGGGATCCTCTCCATTGTCCGCCATTTTGAACTGCTGGAAATAGACATTTTTAGCAGTAGAACTTACTGCACTTTGGCCATATTACTAAATATTAGCTCATTATTTAGTAAATATCCATGAAACTATGAAATTTGGCTATAGACAGCACAGTTTCAATGAGCAGCAGTAGCAATACCTACTCTGGCCACAATCCGACACAGCGCACCTTTAAGGCTCATAGTAATGGCATTACAATGTTGTCATGATGTAGTTGAGTCTTTTCAGCAATAAGTGAACAGGCCCCCTGGCGGGCCTATCTAAGAGTCTACGGTGCAAATGTACATGTATTACTGGGCATCGGTTACAGTCCCTGGAGCAATATGGGTATGGATTCTTTTATCCTGCAAGCCTCTGACCACATCATGGATGAAGGAGTAGAGACACAACGTATATGTACTGTGAGGGTGGGAATCAAACAGACAACCCTCTGATCCTACTACCTGCAGCCCTCCCCCTACCTAACCCCCTCCCTCCCACACACCCACCACACATGCTCTCTCTCTCTCTCTCTCTCTCTCTCTCTCTCTCTCTCTCTCTCTCTCTCTCTCTCTCTCTCACTCACACACACACACACACACACACACACACACACACACACACACACACACACACACACACACACACACACACACACACACACACACACACACACACACACACACACACACACACACACACACACACACACACACACACACACAGCCTACCTCAGTGAGTCAGTGGCTATAGGGGCCTGAAACTTTTCCTACCAGAAGAGACAAAAGCTGCAAAGAGTCACTGGAGTGACATGGGCGGTAAAAGGCGTAGCCGTGGCGGCTGTCGCCAGACCACATCATACCTCATTATTACCATCATATTCTGACAAGCTCAGCTAGAAAATGTCCCTCAAATCGCCATACCTGTCAACCATCCCTAATTTCCCAGGAAACTCCCTAATTTTGACTCATGTCCCGCTTTCTTCACGATTTGACATTTTTCCCGGAAATATCCCTATTTTTCACATTATCAAAAAACACCGTTGGACAGTACAGTAGCCTAATTATCCCCTCGGCCCTGTGAGTTAGCCCGGGGGCCCCACCCCCTCTTGAAGAGAGACTGAGAGGGTCTTGCTTATCAAGGCAAGCTACCTGCCAGTACACTTTATGCCAGATGCCACCAAGTTCCTTGAAAATGCGAGCTGTCACCTTCGAGCTCCGTAGTGTGCGCCCACTCGCCTCAGAAACCGTAGTTCACACAACGCGCCCGCTAAACAGCCTCGGAACAGTGAATCATGCGATTAACCTAATCACAACCTGCACCAGCACAAAGTTTTTTGCACAAACTCAGACAACTTTAGCGACAAAATAACATGGAGAAACTGATATTTCATTGTTTTTCACACTATATGGTCATTTAAAACGTGCGCTGGGGACTGTTGTGAAAGGCAGAGTGGAACGCACCGTTCAGTCCGTCTCTGTTGACGGTCAGGATATGGCCTATAGAAAATTTCCTGAATTTTGTCTTAAAATATGGGAATTTTCCCAAATTTTGGTTGCTCAAAGTTGACAGGTATGCTTGTTGACAGTTGACAGGTATTTTCCCAAATTTTGGTTGCTGAAAGTTGACAGGTATGCTTGTCGCCCTCAGTGTGTTTGCACAGTAACTTTGCCCTGCTTGCATACTCTGTATGTCCTCCACGATTTGTATGTTGCCACATTTTGCTTTGCTCTGCACTTCTCGGTTACCAATGTTCCCTGTGTTCCACCAAACTCTTCATTTGCTATGTAAGTCGCTTTGGATACATGTGTCTGCTAAATGTAGGTAATGTAATGTCATATCATGTCATGTAATGTAATGTATTGTAGATTCAGTAGGCGGGGATGGTCTCATATGATGATCTGCTGGAGAGCCACGCAATGACACACTAGGTAGGCAGTGGTCAGCAGGGCCAGATTAACGCACAGGCTAGATATGGCTGCAGCCTAGGGGGGCCCGCTTGCCAGGGGGTCAGCCAGTAGCCTAGGGGCCCCAGGACATCTTAATGCGGCCCTGGTGGTCACCTTAGCCTGGGCCTTGAAATATACTTCCTATGACGTTACACTGATAGCCAGGCTACTGACACACAAAGCAGCAAATTTATCCAGGTGCTAGACATAGCACTTCCTATGAGGTCAATCCCACAGGCAGGCTACTGACACATTAAGCAGCGGTCCCGAATGGAAGCCAGTTACAATCGGGAATTTCCAACGTCTCAAAGGGGTGTGTTCATGGTGAAAAACAACAACAATAACATCATCATCATCATCATCATCATCATCATCATCATCACCATCATCACCTTCATCATCATCATCACACAGGCTAGGGGAGTTGCCAGTTTTGCCAATAAACCTTTCCAATGTACACTGACTATTTAACAACACTGTTCCCATCTTTGACATCATCACAGGTCAATATATGAATTCTGTAAGTGACTTCTGCAACTGCAGAGCTTCCTCCTCGCCAGCAGATGGAGCCACTGGTATCCTGATTATTTGTCTCAGTTTAGTAATACTACAGCCAGGGGCTGTTCACTCAAGGAACTAGCTACTAGCCACAACTGGCTAACCCTAATCCCAACCCAAGTGCAAAATGAATATTATATTATTATATAATATTATATATATTTTGTTGATGAGATTTGTGACTGGAAATTGCAGTAGCAATGTATTAAGCATATGGGCTCCCTTTTCCATTCCATACATTTTCCCACATGCAGGACTTACCAACACTCGCCAACTAGTGGGCACTCCATAGGAACTGCAGTATACATGCAAAGCTAACTGGCTACCATGGGAACCAATCAGACTGAATCTTCTCGCTGGACCCTGGTTCTAATTTCTCTGCTACAGCCCTAAGTCTTCCAGCTGACATAAGGCACTTTTCTACTGCCCCTTTTCTATCCAGTACAGCTCGGCACAACTCAGCCATGTTGTAGGTACAAAAGTGCCTGTTACGTCTTCAAGACATCAGGGAAAGACCTGAACACACTGCTCAGAGCATTTCAACATGTTTTATCTTAGTCGTCCTTATTGCCACGGTGCACTGCATTCATTACGTGTAATGGCTATTCTGGAGTCCGTTTCTCGAAAGCGTCTTTGCTATCGTCGTTAGCAAAGTCCTTCGTACGAGCGATTCAACTCTCTTTCGACAGCGACGCTCACCACTAAATCCAATGGAACGGTAAGACGGTCTTAAGACGGTCTTAAGACGGTTAGCAATGACAAGAATCGAGAAACGGACCCCTGGCTGGTCTGAAAACAACAATAGATGATAATTAGAAGGATGTCTCAGCTGGCCACGCAGTCCTCAGAACACATCTTTAAAATCCAGTGGAGTTTTCTAGCATGTTAAATAACATCTCTCTCTCTCTCTCTCTCTCACTCTCTCTCAGATTGCTGTTGAATTGAAATATAATACCTTAATATAACACATAATTTCAGCTCTCACAATCGAATTGTTGAACTCCCTATCAAATCAGCAAAACACAAATGTATACAAATAATCAGCATTGACACAGATCTGTCTTTGATGCTAAAAGTGGTGTTTGATATGACGTCAACAGGTTTTGTTTGTGAACAGCTTTAAAATTGCAACCCCGTTCTCAGGAGTCGAATAGGAGTCTGATGCCCTAATCGCTTACCCATGACTTTATTTTTGTACACCAACTTTAGAAATTAATGTAGGCCTATCAGGCTTTTTTTCTGGGGTTTTCACATAGACATGTCATGTGAGACTGCACAACCGTAGCCTTTCAAATGATGATTAGGTCTGTTAGTCCCATGTCTCTGACACATGCAGACCGCCCGCCCTTGGTCTCCAAACAAAGGCCTGCGGGCCAAATCCGGCCCGGGCATGGCAAACATTTGACCCGCCATGAGGTCAGAACAAATGAAAACAAAAATGTCTGTGATTTTCTATCACTAAAACTTCAGTGGGTCATATCTCCCCAAAGCCTTCACATAGAAGTTATGCCAACAGTCTCGTAACAGACAATGACAAGAAATGAAAATGGAAAAAGCAAGAATGTGTTGTCTGTCTAGACATCTAATTTGTTTCTCATCGGGTTGGGCCGTTGGTTTGGCCCGCAGTCTCACTTCCTCTAGATAATTTGGCCCTTGGAGAAAAATAATTGGAGACCACTGCCAGTGGTGTAGTCTACTTTTTTGTGGTGGGTATACTGTATATTTGAACATTTTTTAAAGTGGGTATACTGTTTATACTTGTGCTGTTCTAAATAATGGATCGATCAATTTTAAGTGGGCATACTGCGTATACCCGCATTCTACGTAGACTACACCACTGACCACTGCTGTAGACAGTAAGGCACGGTGTATCGAAACCCCCCCTATATCCCTATGCACTGACAGAATATGGAACAATGACATTTTTACTAGCCTGCAACTCTCCATGGTCAGATAAACAGGCAGACAAATACAAACAGACAGCAACACATTGGTCAGCCATGGCCTAATGGTAAATAAGATGGGCTCTAGATCAGAGGGCTGCAGGTTCAAATCCCACCCTTCCAGTCCCTACCACACTCAGGCCTGTCACAATCAGGCAGGCAAACTAGGCCTGACCACAACTCCATGGCTGAAGTGCCATTGAGCAAGGCACCTAACCCCACACTGCTCCAGAGACTGTAACAAGTACGCTGTACGTAGCCTCTTACTGCAGATGGGGTCGCCGGCGACCCTATTCACTTGCTGAAAATGCTTAACTACATCATAACAACATTGCTATGACATTACAGAGAGCCATAGCGCTGCGCTAAGGGGTTAAAAAAATCACTTTAGATAAAAACATCGCCTAAGTGTAATGTGATGTAATCAGAGATGGATTATGTCTTCATGGGCCCCAATAAATGAAATTCCAACCTTGATGAAATGAAATATAACACATTCACACACTGGCTGCAAGAGACGATATGCAATTTCATTTTTAAACACATGAGGGCAGCAATCAACCTCTCATGCTACAAACTCAGCAGGTTATTGTTTTAAATTTACAGCAAGTCTTTCGTTGAGTGACAAGCCTGGATAACAAGACAAATGTCACAATCCTCTTAATTGGAGGGTCAGAAGATTTTGTTTCACCTGGAATATAATAAAAAATATGTTGTTTCTATAGCAGCTCAGTATGATGTTTACTGCTTATGTCTCACCATACCCAGAGACATGTCTCTTAACTGGTGGGTTGGGGCCCAAAAGTGGGTGGCTCACGGAGCTGTGGTCTCAAAATGTATTAATTCCCCCATATATTGCCAGTCCCAAAATTGAGATAATGAATTTAACTGTCTAAGAGAGGGTGAAACATTGTTTATACTCCTCTCCATAGTTGGAAGACGTTATATGTCAGCATGAAGTGAAAAAATGTTTTTGGGGTCACAACGTTATGTCCATAGAAAACTGGGGGTCCCAAGACTTTTCCAGTTAAGAACCACTGTGCTACGATATTTGTCCAGAGGATCTGGAACTGCCAGATTGAACTCTGTGTAGGAAATGTTTGGTCATGACGTGTAATCCTAGTGACAAAACGTCAGCACCAAAGAAAAAAGAAAAAAAGTGGTGAACTGTGAAGAAGCAGTGTCGCGCTGTTCCTGTGTGAACTGAAGACTGAAGTACCTTGAAAAGCTGCACCCGCTGAAAAAGAAACCTTCAAGGTGTGCGGGCTCTCACAAAAAAAACATGACGTGTAATCTACCTATATGTAATGCTGCTTTTGAAATGGTTAGGTTGAAAACTAACTTCTTAAAGGTGTACTGTGTATGTGTAGGACGATGCTCTGTTCTTTGCTGCTCATTGAAACTGTGCTGAATATAGCCAAATTTGATCTTTTCATGAATATTCATTAAATAATAAACTAATATTTATCAGTACAACCAAAGTACAGTACGTTTTACTGCTAAAAATGTTCAAAATGTTTAAAAACAAAAACAAAATGGCAGACATGGAGAAGATCCCCGTTTTCATGTATGAAAAATGCAATTTTCCCAATCATGATGAATACTTTGATGGTGGTTTAAGTATTCGTGAAAAAGGTAACATTTGTGAATGGGCAGCATGAATTCTAGAAATACACTAGTAAAAATATTACACAATGAACCTTTAAATCTCACCTCAGAAGGACCATAAACCATAAACATAACTTGTAGGGAAATGGTAATTGAACAGAAGCTTACAAGATGGGAAGACCAGGCAAGTTGGATACTAAATCATATAGCTGAAATGCCATGTTCCTGTCTGTATTGGTAATGTGAGTAGTTTAACCCCATGAATGCAAAACATTGCCAATGATGTTCACTGATCACTGTGAAAACAAAATGCCATTAGAATATCAATGACACATAAGTGTGTTGGTGATAGTGCTAGCAGTGTGTGTGTGTGTGTGTGTGTGTGTGTGTGTGTGTGTGTGTGTGTGTGTGTGTGTGTGTGTGTGTGTGTGTGTGTGTGTGTGTGTGTGTGTGTGTGTGTGTGTGTGTGTGTGTGTGTGTGTGTGCGCGCGTGTGCGTGCGTGCGTGTGTGTGTGGATGTGTGGATGTGTGTTTTGAGGGCCTTTTCAGAGTGCCCTCTTGTGAACCAGATGGATCAGAAATGACTGATACTAGTTGACTGATGGCCCACATCTGCAGCTGTGTGTGTGTGTGTGTGTGTGTGTGTGTGTGTGTGTGTGTGTGTGTGTGTGTGTGTGTGTGTGTGTGTGTGTGTGTGTGTGTGTGTGTGTGTGTGTGTGTGTGTGTATGTGTGTGTTGGTTAACGACTAAAATTCAGAACAGAGAGGCTATGGAAGACTGAGAAAGAGGCTTCTTGTGAGTGTGTGTGCGTGTGTGTAGGATTCATA
>NC_085874.1:32076543-32089043 GCF_034702125.1 Engraulis encrasicolus
TGTGGACACATTAACATCTGTGAAAACCTAGGCAGGTATTCCATACCGTAGTGGCTTGCAGTATACAGTACACAGGTGCATGCATGTATGTCACTGCTGCTTGTGTTTCCTTGAAGGCTCTGTTTCTGTTCATGCTAGAGAAGCTATCCTTGACCTCACCACACAGCTTAGCAACCCTGTCTGCAAAATGCTCACTTAGCACCTTACATCTGTGTGTGTGTGTGTGTGTGTGTGTGTGTGTGTGTGTGTGTGTGTGTGTGTGTGTGTGTGTGTGTGTGTGTGTGTGTGTGTGTGTGTGTGTGTGTGTGTGTGTGTGTGTGAGTTGGTGAGTGGGTGAGAGAGAGAGAGAGAGAGAGAGAGAGAGAGAGAGAGAGAGAGAGAGAGAGAGAGAGAGAGAGAGAGAGAGAGAGGGAGAGAGAGAGAGAGAGAGAAAGGTTAGGGGCACACATTGCTCATTTGTGAGTACTCTAAATATATACCACCTCTGACTCATACACACACACACACACACACACACACACACACACACACACACACACACACACACACACACACACACACACACACACACGCACAAGTGCACACGCAAACGCGCACACACACACACACGTGTACACAAAGCCATGCATGAACGCACACATGCGCTCTCTCTCTCTCTCTCGAACGTTCACACACACACACACACACACACACACACACACACACACACACACACACACACACACACACACACGCAAGCACTCACACACACACACACACACACACACACACACACACACACACACGCACACACGCACAAACACACACGCACACACTTCCTTCCTCCGTCCCTGAGTGCATCCACCACAAAATACTGCCCATACCGTAATGCACATGGTTGCACTCAGACATACTGAGCTGTACCTCATCTCCCCAACACAAAGGGCCAAAGGGCACCAGTACAGCCAGTGTTGCCAGATTGGGTGGTTACCCGCCCAATTGGGCTGCTTGGGATGGCCGTCTGCGGGTAAAAACGGGAAAATTCGGCCATTTGGCGTTTTTTTTCTGCAGTGTTATGACCATAGAAATCAATGCAATTTGTTGAAATTGGGCAGGATTTAGAGCTTCTTGCCGGTTTTTCAGCACCTTTTGGGCAGGATTTGATCAGACACGTCTGGCAACACTGAGTACAGCCCCATTGATGTATCCAGTCGTCTGTCTGAAGCAGTACATACTTCACACATAGCAGTCGTCTGTCTGAAGCAGTACATACTTCACACATAGCAGTCGTCTGTCTAAAGCAGTACATACTTCACACATAGCAGTGGTTCGGTAGCCAGTGCAACTGGATGAAGAAAGGACCCATGTTACTCCTCTATTCATCAAGTTGGACTGGCTACCGATCGCTGCCCAGCTCAAACCCACAGCCTTGACACTTGCCTATACCACGACAGGAACAGCTCCAGCTTATCTGAAGGACATACTAAGGACTTATGTTCCTGTAAGAGAACTATGCTCCTCCAACACAAACTGTCTGGCCCTGCCACCTGCTCGCTATAAGCAATCCCCATCGAGACTGTTCTCTGTCACGGTTCCTCAGTGGTGGAACCATCTCCCAGAGGCAGCAAGACTAAGCAGATCCCTTTCAACTTTCAGGAAGCAAGTATAGACTCTTCTCTGCCGTGACCGTCTACTACAGTAATGTTTGGGCTGCCCCCCCCAGTCCCGAGCCAGACTCTATGGCATGACATGTTTGTGTCTGTACTCTATCTAACCCTGTTTTGGTTGAGTGTTTGTATGTGTACTCTAGCTAATCCTGTGCTAATATACTTAATGTAGTTTTTTTTCTTTTAACTGACCCTACTTAGAATCTGCACATGCTGTTCTGCATAGTTCCTGTCTACTTTGTATCTGCTAGTAATGTTGACTATGGTTATGTCCTCGATTGTAAGTCGCTTTGGTTAAAAAGTGCAAAACAATGCAATTGCCAAATGCAATGTAATGTAATGGTTCCCATAAAATTGTCCCATAATATTGCTACATTCTCATGTGAAATTCACATGAACAGCAAGCACGTTCAATAACCATACAAGTTAACAATATTACCTACCAATATATGTAAACACATACAGTTCAGTGAAATAGACAGTAAAACAGACAGTCCCTTCCCTTCTCCCTGTTCGGTGTCCTTTCCTATGGCACTGGGTGTACGTCAGCACCCTCTAGCCATAACTTCCCATAATTGCAGTAGAAAGGGATCACAATTGAACTGAAATGATAGAACCTAAAAAACACAACAGGAAATATGAGTCTTGTGACATTGGCACTATCACAGCCACCTCACCTGCTGGATCATACCTGTATAAGCACATCAGTACTCACACAAAAAAACATGCTTAACCCTTACCAAAATACATATACAATCTATTCTCTGTCTGTCTGTCTGTCTGTCTGTCTGTCTGTCTGTCTGTCTGTCTGTCTGTCTGTCTGTCTGTCTGTCTGTCTGTCTGTCTCTCTCTCTCTCTCTCTCTCTCTCTCTCTCTCTCTCTCTCTCTCTCTCTCTCTCTCGGGCCTGTTTTTCATTACATTGATGTAGATGCCTTTTTGGGAATTTGGGGATTGGGAGGACTGTTGTGTGAGGTGGATGAGGAGGAGAGGTTGGTGTTGAGGCTGTAAGAAGGGAACTGGTTTGGTTTTGTTTTTGTTTTTCTTTGCTTTGCTTAAAAAAATGATGATGTTCTGACGGCTTTGTAAGAATTTGAATCATTGGTCCAATAAAGGACTTTTTAAACCTCTCTCTCTCTCTCTCTCTCTCTCTCTCTCTCTCTCTCTCTCTCTCTCTCTCTCTCTCTCTCTCTACTTCAACTAACTGGTCAATACCTGTATGCATGAATGCTAAAAAAAAGATTCCGGCCCCTTCAGAGAGACCACCTTCACATTCTTGAAGTATGTATTCTGACTGAACACCTCCATGTAAAAGTGGCTCTTAGGGATATGGGTAGGAGTTTGGGACTTTGGGAGGTGCTGTAGCCTGGGCGAAAGCGACAGTTGACGCCGTCTCCGTCAAAGAGTCTGGCAAAAGCCAAGAGGAATCTGTCTCCGTGGAGGGTGAGATGGTCTGATATTACTCTTCCATTTAAATTAATTTGAGTTCCGAATTCAAATTACAGTTTTTCTCAATTGGTTTTGTACATTTCTCACAACAGAATAATGATTCTCAAAAGTCTTTGTTCAATTGTGACTTCCTGGTGTTACCTGTGCACATGGTCAAATCAGTTTCTCATTGTTTTCGGCATGTAGCAAATGCTCTCGTCCACCATGCCATGGCTGTGTACAATTCTCAGTGATTTCGAACATTATCAATTGCTTTTGTCATATCATTCAAAAAGCTTTGTCACTGAATGCATGCAACTATCTCAATCTTATCTGATCAACGTAATATAAAGCCGAATTTCCCGAACATTTCCCATTCAATCTAAAAAACAATTCGCTTCAGAAAAGATCCTCAAGAGTGTACTATTCAATTGACAACATGAGAAATTGATTTGACTAGCTTGTCCATACACTATGACACAATGACTAACCATTCTGCTGGCGCTGATACGTTCATTGACACAAAAACTTGGTTTTGAAAGACAAACTAAGGGTTTTGAGCAAGAGACTTGGTTTTGCAGGTTATCCACGGTGTTTTGCCATTTGTTAAAGCTGTTTTGAGAAGGAATATTATGTTTTGCAAATTGCGAGAGAGATTCGAGAAATGTACAAAACCAATTGAGAAATACTGTAAAACCCATGTCGCAAAAGCAGACCAATAACAAAACAAAAGTGTGAATATAGTTACCTTAACCAATCAGTAGCGGACTTCGCGGGTGAGTTCTGCATCACCACTCTCAACTATTTGCTGATTGGCTAAACGCTGAGAGAACCGAGCTTGATGCTTTTGGCAGACGATGTGCGGAGCCAAAATCTTTGGGTGGAGTACATAGGATGGCGTCGCCAGGCTAGAGGTGCTAGCCTTGCTAACGTGAATTAGAGGTGTAAATCACAGCCTCCATGACGATAGCATTCAATATCGATTTCTTAAGGTAGCGATTCAATTATTTTTGATACTTAATAATGCCCCAAGATACTATACTATACTATACTATACTATACTATACGATTCGATTCGTACTTCTTCCACTTCTCCTATACTATGGAGCTAGGGCATTGGGCAGGGGCCAGCGTTTCGATTCGATGCATTGATACTGTACATATCGATTATTATTTACACCCCTAATGTGAATGGTATAATCTGCTACTGGACCACTGATGAAACTCCACATAACTGCTCAACAGCACATAACTGAATCTGCACATAACTGCAGTCATGGGTAAGCAGTTAGGGCGTTAGACTCAAAGGTTGCTGACAAGCCAGGCTGGTGGGGGGAGTAATAAACCAATGCTCTTCCCCATCCTCCTCCATGACTGAGGTACCCTGAGCATGGCACCATCCCGCCACACTGCTCCCTTGGGGCGCCCTTGCACGGGTGAGGCATAAATGCAATTTCGTAGTGTGCAGTGAAGACTTGTGTGCTGTGGAGTGCTGTGTCACAATGACAATGGGAGTTGGAGTTTCCCAATCAGGCTTTCACTTTTTTCTCACTTTTTAACAACACATTACTGCACAACAGCACATACCTGAAACTGCACATACAGTAATGGGCCAATACAGACGTGTCGTTCCAATGCTAAGCCCAATCCAACAACTTGTTGCACATATCAACGACTAGACCCAGGGATGACTAGCTCACTAGTGCTCCAGTCATCCCTGGGTCTAGTCGCTGAGAAGTTGCCAAGTTCTGGTCTGACCAAGAAGATAACGAATAACATTTCCAAACGGCATGGATAACCCACCTCCCTTGGTTTGCAACTGGTCTCTCCCAGAAAGGGCTGTGCCGAAGTTTAAACCAAATATTTTCTTAGTCCCAATAGAACGTCTCTGCTTAAACCAAGTCACTGCCATGAACACGTCTCTACCCAGGGCCATTGGAACTGCTCAAAGTTGATTGCTTCCCGACAAATTGGGTGGAGTTCGCCAGCCCAGCGGAGCTTAGAAAGTACTTGAACGAGCTCTTTTTCTGACTCACTTCGCAGCGCCGAAGGTGTTGCATCATTAGGAGGGTGTAGCCTGGCTACATAATAACATAGGCCTACATCAAGAATGTCAACTGTCAGTAATTGGTCACCACTCATTTCAAAACAGAGCTGAGCTCACTCCTCGCACCCAAGCGCTGCAGGGAATCGAGGATCCAGACCAGAAATGAATTATGAAGTAATTAATGTGGTTTGGTCAAACCAGGCTAGCACTAGACCATCTTAAGCATTTTATGCTGCTAGACGGGTTTGTCTAGTTTACAAGGCAACTTTAAGGTCATAGTGCTGGCCCTGCCGTGGCCTAACGGTAGGGCACTGGGTTATTACGCCGGCGACCCGGGTTCAATTCCGACCTGGGTCATTTGCAGATCCATCCCCATCTCTCTCTCCCCACTCATTTCCTGTCTTTCCTCCATTCTCCTGTCAAAAATAAAGGCAAAAAACCCTAAGAAATGTATTTATGTCATAGTGCTGTCCTGTGGCACACACATACACACAGACAAACGTGAAAGTGATTCTATTTGTCATCAGAAGGAATGATAAAGGTGGAACTTTTGATGGTCAAAGATAACTACCCCAATGACGTTTTGTTACTCCATGAAGTGAACACATATGTTCATTAATGACACACTACAGTCCATGACCAAACTCACATTGCATCCACATTGCACATGCCTACCCAAACTGTATATAGGGCATAGCCAACTGAAGTACATGACCTTGGTAACATACTGAGGGTTAGGAGTCACACTCAAAGGCAGCGTTAGGACTAAGGTGCTGTTTCCACGTAGCTGGATATTTTTATATGTGGATATTTTTTTCTCCTGGTTGCATTGGTTTTGCATTGGTTTTGGCCCTCCGTTTCCACGTAGCAGATATGTAAAAATACAGGTATAAAAAGCAGGAGAAAAAAATATCCTGTTTAGGGGGCTGAAACGCATTTGTTACAATGGAGGATTTTTTTTATCCATATGTTGCGTTTACACCTAGCAGGAGAAAAAAATACCCGGCTAAAAAAATATCCTGCTACATGGAAACAGCACCTAAGCTGTGTTTTTTAGCTGGTTAGCTCATACTACAACAGATAAACCACTCATTACTGTGTTAGTAGAAATGCCAATGAACACACCCATCTTCATCACACATGCCTCTGAACCAAACAGTCACTGGTAGCAATAACATGGATATCCGGATAGAAGAAACCAAGCACTAACTTCTATTGACATTACATTTTATGTTACATATTACAGGTTCTTCCACAGCAGCTCTTCCTTAACTCCCCATGGTTTCTACAGATACCGGTAGCCTACATGTAAATGTTACATACTATTGCAAACCAAACCTGTCAAAACCTTAGACAAACATTTACAAGCATGTACAATTACTGTATGTCTACAAGTGAGCAGTCTTTAGATTCAATAACTGTGGGGATTAAGCAGGAAGCCATCAACTCTTATTAAAAATGAATGTGTTTTATATCAACGGAGGAGCAATTCCAAATGACTGAATGTCAGATTTCATGACCTCACCATCATTTGGATGGTGCCTCATCTGTAACTAAATTGTTGGTGGAAATGGGTTAATTAAAATATCTCACAAAAAGCAGATACGTATATCATCACTAGCTATGCAAGCCTGTGTCCTGGCTATTCTAGCCTATACTATATGTGAAAATGTTAGCATCCAGTGCTAGCAGCATCTGAAAACAATGTAAAGGTGAAGCATGAACCTCACCTGCTTTGGGAAACATCATCAGCACCAGTAGAAAAGCATAACGGCTCAGGGTTACAGACTGTCAGTCATTATTAGCAGGCATTTGTTATTGGCTAGTAGGCAGCTGGGCGGGGGCAAGACACAGAAGCGAGCCAATCCTCATCAGAGTTGGCCGATGAGTCAGGCACATACGGCTTGCACTAGTTGAGCAGCAGCATTCTGTTGTCGTCCCGGCGACGGCTCTGGGCATGCCCAATGGGGGTCGCGGCATGCACACCCTGCTGCACACACCTCACGTTCTCCACAAGGCTACTAACAGTACGGTTCTACGGTTCTACAGTTCTACAGTTCTACGTTCTAGGAAATGTCACACTTCTCTATGGAAAGCATGCACGTCACATTTCCACGGCTAGAACTCCAGGAGGCATCACACACCAAGCTGGACTAGGCCTCTGCACGGACAACTACAGAGCATCCCGAAAAATCTATGGACACTTTAAAACATTTTTAAAAAGTAGGTGTTTTATTATAATGCATGTAATTACAAGACGTAGAATAGAATTTACAGACATGATGTTACTGTTTTGTCACCACCTGTTCTCAAACGGACTGTCTGTGCATTCACTTTCAGTGGCTGCAATAAATTCAAGTATGTTTGCAGGTCTCTTACCGTAGGCTGTAGCTATCAATTTGAGAACAGGCAGTGAAGCAAAACAAATACAGTGATGTATGTAAATTATATTAAATGTTGAATATGAAATACATTTTAATAAACACCTACTTAACAATGCTTTAACGTGTAGGCCTATACATTTATTGGGACACCCTGTGCATTGAATAAGCCAACACATAACATATAGCGTTGACATTCAGGGCGCTGTTTCTCGAAAGAATCATTGCTAAACAGTTAGCAACTTTGTAGGTTGCCAATGGGAAATTGCATTGCAACCAAGTAAAGTTGCTAACTTAGTTCGCAACAACACTATCAAGAAATGCACCCAAGAGCAGTTGTCTGTGTAAGGTAAAAAAGAAAATCCAACTTGGTGGACCAGCGCCATCCTGTGACTGGGAGTATGCTGCAATGCTGAATAACACTTCATTTGGACCCCTTACCATAAGCTCTTATAACCTGTATAGGCAGGTGTCATAACAGATGACCAACCACTGGCGAGCTGTTTCACAATCACCATAGATTCCTTGTGCAATGACCAGACTGTGTCACTTCTACCCTCTCGTGATGTCAGTCACCTTCCAGCAATGAACATATCAGTGCAATCGAAGCAGGTATATGCTGCATCCGGTAGCATACACATAGACGGCGCTGTTTTCAGCCTGAAACCGGTAATATACCTGCTTCGCTTCAAAACGGAACTTGTCTGACATCACAGTTAAAAAAGGGCTAATCGTCATGACAATGCTAGCAGTAGCAGCCTACATAATTAATATCTGACACATGGGTCGATATAGAAACAGTGATAATGAGAGCTGTCATTGTTGCAATTATCGATTGCGAGATTGAGGTCAATATCGTACACGTATGCAACAGTGGTCATTGCTGGTCATGATGTGAGAGCCAGTGTTGGTCATCTGTTATAGCGTGCTTATGTCACGGCTATGGCAGCCTTATGATGAGGGGTGCTGATAAAGTGTTGAAGATGCTGAAAGTCATGGGGCAATGTTAGCAATTTTGTTTGTGTGTTATTTTGTGTGTGTGCGTGTGTGTGTGTGTGTGTGTGTGTGCGTGTGTGTGTGTGTGTGTGTGTGTGTGTGTGTGCCTGTGGCTGACTCACGCATCGTGAGCAGTCATAGACATGTCAGCGCGAACACACACACACACACACACACACACACACACGCTGACATGTCTATGACTGCTCACGATGCGTGAGTCAGCCACAGACACACACACACACACACCCTATGACATGATGGATGAATGACGACAAGCAGTGCTGCCTATAGTGTGTGTGTGTGTGTGTGTGTGTGTGTGTGTGTGTGTGTGTGTGTGTGTGTGTGTGTGTGTGTGTGTGTGTGTCTGTGTGTGTGTGTGGGTGTGTGTGTGTGTGTGTGTGTGTGTGTGCGTGTCTGTGTGCGTGTTTGCATGTGTGTTTGCGTATGTGTGTGCGTGCAGGACAGAGCACTAGAGAGGGAAGAGAAAAGGTAGGTAAGAAATAAAGAGGGCTTTACTTTTCGCGACGGAGATTCTGCCGACCGCACTTTCTTGGGAGACATCTGTGAAGAGAGCAAGAGAATTAATGGCCCGGCTTTCTGGCCTTGTCTTAACCACACCCGCGTACTAATCTTGAACAGAGGACCTGAAACTGCCAAATTAAGCACCGATCGCAGAGGGGAGGCATGAACTCAAAGGTCAATATTTGAAATCTGCATGACTTTACCCTAGCATTTGCTCGTGCGGTGTCATCTGCTCGTATATATCCATCCCCCACTCAATGATTGGTCAGAGCTGCGCTCAAATTTTTTTAAGTAGTGTTTAAGGCTAAGTATACTTAAAGGGACACTGTGCAGGAAATGGACAAAAAAGGTACTGCAACTATGCTGTTCATTGAAACTGGGCTGCCTATTGCCAAATTTGATCTTTACATGAAAGTTTACTGAGTAATAAACAAATATTTTCTAGTATGGTCCAAGTACAGTCATTTTTACAGCTAAAAATGGCTATTTTTTTTAATTCAAAATGGCGGACCATGGGGAAGATCCCCCTTTTCATGTATGAAAAGTGCAATTTTTCCAGTCATAATGAATACTTAGAATTTGATGCTGGTGGTAAGTATTCATGAAAAAGGTAACATTAGTGAATGGGCAGCATGAATTCTGGAAATAAACAACTAAAAATCTCACACAGTGTCCCTTTAAGTATGAGTGAGCCAAAGGTAATATATCACATCACTAATCGTTTATACATACAGTCATTTTATATACTTACATACAATATTTGCAAAAAAAATGCTTGCGCAAAGTTCATGTACGAGGTAAAGTACCGCATGTATAAACGTTTAGTGATGATGTGAGACCTATTTCTGATATACTGCCAAAGGAGGACCTCATACTTACAGTGAGTACTAGGCTTAAGCACTACTTAAGAGGTTGTTTGGTATTATGAGTAGTCTCGTCCCCCAAGACCCGACCCAGACATAACATGGAGGGAAATGTGAATCGAGCAGAAGCTTATGGATGGCAAGGCTAGGATAATGACTTTTCCCCCTTTTCTGAGATATCTCATACTGCTAAGCGACCCCCATTCCACAGCCCCTCCTAATGTGGCCCCGATACGGTCCAGATGAGGCAAGCCTAAAAATGTGCAGTGTTACTTCAATACCATTCTGAGAATACATGATCCCATCCGATTTTTGCGTGAAATTCAACTCTTTCAGTGTTTAATCACACACACAAAGCCATATACGAATGCTCTAAAATGGAGTGTTAAATTGAACCTCCAAAGTGTCAATGCAACATTCAGGGTTAACTTAACACGAAATAAATTGGGACCATAACAAAAAGTGTTGAATTAACACTGCAAATTCAACGCTGTATACAGAATGTCACATCGGGACCAGATATAGTACAGTGTAGTCAAACACAAAAAGAGTGTTGCAGTGTGTCAATACTTTTTCCCTTGATGCTCATCTGTGAAGAGATTCCTGGTTAATTCAAATTAGAACACGTTGAAAAAAAAAGATCTGCACTATGGACACTGAGGAGGGCAGAAGGCTGAAATGTGTCTCTCTGTAGAACAAAAACAAAAGTGTCCTATTAGTCCAGCAGCTAAATGCAGATTTTCAAAGGTCGTTTAATTGTTTTCAACTATAATGTGCATTCATTTGGTCAGCACTCTTAAAACAACAAACGTCTTTTGAGTGAAGCCTATAAGCTTTTACAAAAAAACAACAACACTGAAATATACCGGTACTTGAAATTAGAAGATCATTTAGGCCTGAAAACGGCCTTACAGCCTGACGCGTCAGGGCGAAAGGATAAAAAATAATTCATACTGTGTTTCCAGGTTAAGGACTAACAAGTTCAATGGCAAATCCTGCCGTATGGATTCATCATCTAGATAAAAAAGAGAAAAAAGTCCGCTACAACCAGGATTTCATGCTCCCAATTATTTTATTTTATATGTAAAATATAAAATAATTGGGAGCATGAAATCCTGCTTGTAGCAGACTTTTCTCTCTTTTCTTATCTGGATATTTATCTGGATATGCTCCCAGGTCAGACGCCTGGATGTGCGAGCTTTTACCTTCAACTTGATTCATCATCTAGATCATTGATGCCCAACATGGACTACACACACCACGTGGGTGTTGTGAGTGACCACACTGCAGGGGGTATATAGAGGGTATATAGGAGAAAAAAAGTTATGGAGTATTAAACATTGGGATAGAGGAAGATATATAGATCAAGCATGAGGGGGTCCTCACGATATGTCAAAAAAAAGGCTTGGGAGGGTTGGGAAACACTTACTTTGACAGAGGGAGAAAACACACGCTGTATGCACTTTGTATACCGAAGAGTGTCAAATACACCTAGTGTCGAATCAGTCAAGTTGGTGTACTAACAACATTAAGAGAATGCAATTTAACACCCGTTTGAAGCGGTCCCACTCTCTAGATGGACTGCACTGCGCCAATGTGATAAAGGTTAGCATTCCCAAATGCTGTTAGATGGTTGGTAATATTGTTGCAATGTTTACCACAGCTGTATTAGAGAAGATAATTGCTTCGCATATGGGAATATTGGCCATTGAGTCTTATGGGCTATCACAGACGAGCACATACCAACAAGAGGTAAGTGAAAGGCTGCTTATAAAGTTGTTTTGTGAATAATGTTTGAACCAGGTATATAGTTTTGATGATAATGCTTGAAGCTTTGTTGTCGAATGATTTATAAAGTGGTGTCACGTTCCTGCAGTGTGCCCCCCATAGCACCACATATTTGGCTAGCATGGCAGGCAGCGCCGATTTTCTATCATTAGCAGCGCCGATCTACTGTCATTAATCAACTAATACTACAGATTCCTACCAGCACCTATCCGCACAAACAGAACCAGTGGTGACAGGGTCGGCTGACTATAGCAGTGTTGCCAGGTTTGCCTGCCTAGGATGGCTGTGTGCGGGTAAAAATGGCATTTAGCGGAAAAACCCGCCCAATTTTTGCCATAGAAATCAATAGAATTGGGCGGGATTTTGTGCTTCTATGCGGGGTTTGAGCATTTTTTGGTCTGGAAACCATCAGCCTCATCTGGCAACCCTGGTCTTTAGGGCTGCACAGTTCAAACATCTTGGGGTTCTGGACCACACACAACACACCCTCTACCATTATGGTTTAAGGTTCCCAACCTCTGATGCTTTCTTGCACTCTTATTTTCATTGCTCTCAACACCATCCCGCACTCCTACCGCTTGCACACATGCACACAAGCACACAAGCACGCACGCATGCACGCACACGCGCGCGCACACACACACACACACACACACACACACACACACACACACACACACACACACACACACACACACAGACACACACACACACACACACACACACACACACACACACACACACACACACACACACACACACACACACACACACACACACACACACACACACACACACACACACACTTTTGTCCTCCCTACATCTGTC
>NC_085874.1:32094043-32099043 GCF_034702125.1 Engraulis encrasicolus
AGGCATAAACCATGCACCATCTCTCTCTCTCTCTCTCTCTCTCTCTCTCTCTCTCTCTCTCTCTCTCTCTCTCACACACACACACACACACACACACACACACACACACACACACACACACACACACACACACACACACCTTTCCCACTGTTCACTTTTATGAAACACATACTCAACACACACACACACACACACACACACACACACTCACACACAAACACACACGCACACACACACACACACACACACACACACACACACACACACACACACACACACACACACTGCTTCCCACAATCCCCTGCTCCACTCCGCTCCACCTGCTCACCTTCATGTGTGCAAGCTGTATGGGCGTGATGAAGGAGGGGTCCACCATGGGCTTGGGCCGGTTGGCACACACATACTCAATATACTCAACACACACACACACACACACACACACACACACACACACATGCACACAGGCACACTCCTGCACACAGGCACACAGGCACACAGGTACACACACACACACACACACACCCTTCCCCCTATTCACTTTTATGAGTGTTAGCTGTGTAACTACGGTACACACACACACACACACACACACACACACACACACACACACACACACACACACACACACACACACACACACACACACACACACACACTCACACATGTACACACACACACACACACTCCCACTCCCACACACACAGACACACACACAGACCCACCCCCACCCACACACAGACCCTTGCTCCACCTGCTCACCTTCATGGGTGCGAGCTGTATGGGCGTGATGAAGGAGGGGTCCACCATGGGCTTGGGCCGGTTGGCCGTGTCGGCCAGCAGGCTCTGCCACTGCTGCGGCAGCCCCGTGAACTTCTGCTCGTGCGGGTCGAAGCCCGTGTGGACGCGGTGCTCGAAGTTGGAGGGCGCCGAGATCTCCAGCCGCTTCTTCTTCTTCCCGAACATGGTGGAGAACCCGGACAAACCTAAAAGGGGTCAAAGAAAGGGTCAAAGGTCAAAGGTCAAGGAAGGAAGGAGGGAAGGAAAGACACACAAGAAGAGACGCATATGAGAACCCGGCGGAGGAACCAGTGGAGAAGGAGAAGATACAGTAGATACGTATTACATTACATTACATTTAGCAGACGCTTTTGACCAAAGTGATTTACAAGGAGGCCGTTCAACCAAGTACAGAGTGTGGGGTCAGTGCAGAGTATTTTACAGTGGTGGACAGTAACGAAGTAAATGTAATTCGTTACTGTACTTAAGTAACATTTTCATACTTTCATACTTTACTCAAGTATTTTTATTTGGTAAGACTTTATACTTTTACTTCACTACATTTCAAAGCGAAATTTAGTACTTTCACTTCGTTACATTTACAGAAACACTCGTTCCTTACTCGTTCCTTTTTTTTAAATTATTATTTAAGGCGATAGCCTACACGGCAGGTGAATTCATTGATTTTTAATGCCCTGGTCAAATGAAATCTGAGATTTCACGCTGGTGTGAAGAAAGTGAAACTGAATCCGATTGGCAGACTCGGAGATTCGTCATTGTGATTGGTTGTAATGTGTCACGTGACAACAAGCTCTAGTGTTATTATTTTTAGAAGGGAAATAAGCAGAGCCAGACCACTGATATGTCCACTGTTGCGACTTGTGAGACGAATTGAAATAAGAAGAAATGGTACTTAGACTACTAGTAACATGCGGAAAGCACAACAAAACAATAAAGCAGGCGACAATAGCGTTGTTAGAGTGTATTAATCTGCACGTCGTATTCGTTGTGAGGGGGGAGAGGTTTAGCTCGCAGGCTGCACTCGCCTGACACTTTGACGACATTTTGTTAAATAGGCTTCGCGTTTGAACTGAATAATTCGCGAATTGATACTTATTTAATGTACTGCTTATTTGACTTACTGTGCTATATATGTGTTGTGGCTTACAATAGAGTCACATAGGCTAATTGCCGCTTTTGTAGCGTGTTGGTTTCTTGAGTCAAGTACACACAGGATGCCTAAATATCCAGCTTATTCCAAACCATCCAGGCGCACAACTCCGTGATAGCCTTCTTTCCCCTCAATACATTGCAGTATTTTCTGATGTAGTTGGGGATAAATTACTTGTCTAATAGACTCCCCTGTTAACAAAAAAATGATTTGCTTCAACATTATGGAAAAAAGGCTTGTGTAAAGGGTTTGTATACATGAGGATTGCCTTGGCCACCACATGTTGCAAAGTGAGGCTGCATGCAACATGTATCCTTTCCCTAAAGTCACGTCAGTAGGCTACAGTGGATATGAAAAGCACTGGCAAAACCACCAAAGTGAGGTTGTAAAAAAACAACAGTAACAGAGTAAAAAAAAAAAGTGGACTTTGGCTAAATATTGGCCCAGTGATGTGCACAGGCACAAAATGATCAGACAGATAAGTGTTCCAATGAAGTTGTATCAAGTAGGCTATTGCAAATCATTGGCATCTTGCAAATAGAGACCATTACAAGTATATGAAGATGTTCCTATCTTTAAAGGTAGCCCTAGAATTGCAAGAGGTCTGTTTGTCCATACATAGGCCTAAGCCGACATTAACATAAGCAAACACTACATAATAATAATAATAATAAGAAGAAGAAGAAGAAGAAGAAGAAGAAGAGGTCTACCAAAACCATAATTATAACAAAAATTAGACATAAAGTACTTTATAGGCTACTCTAACTCCTTGCTGTCACAAATAAGTAGGCCTATACTGGACTGTAGGCCTGCGGCTGGGGGGTATTGTAGTAGTAGTTCTAATAGGCATATAATAAATTTCAGCCTAATCATTCTTAATACAAATGGCCCTTTCATGTGTTATTTTGGGCATGTTAGGGTCAGTATTAAATGTTTAGAGAGGTAAAAATGAACTTCTGATGCTATAACATCCATGGACTTACTCCACAGTGTTTCTGAGGCCTGTTATGGCCTAGTTCTAACATGTTGGTATAGCCTATGCAAATCAGAGGATAGTTAATTAGGCCTAGATATGACCAAACTAGGCCTACAACACTTAAATATTAAAATTGCACCAAAGGCTTCATTTTTAAGTTTTTACTTTTTACTTTTAATACTTAAGTATTTTTGACGGCAGGTACTTTTGTACTTCTACTCAAGTAAAAAAGTGAGGTGAATACTTTTACTTTTACTTGAGTAGTTTTCAATGCAAGGTAACTGTACTTTTACTCAAGTACATAACTGGTGTACTTCGTCCACCACTGGTATTTTATACAGTCGTACAAAAGTAATGTAGAACAGATAGGGAGCAGAACAATAGTTGAGGACCAATGAAGTGTAAGTGCAGGTTAGTACTAATGATGAGAGGCGAGAAGAGAGTCACACGAGAGAACACACGAATACAGAACCACATGTGAATCCGGTCAAAGGGCCGTGGAGAACGCACAGAGAACACGAGAGAACACGGACAATCCCTTTAACTCATTCAGTGCCAGCCATTTTCAAATTCAGACCGGGGGGTTGCCAGGCTTTTTTCAACACTTGAGTTTTTTTCAAGAGCCATACAAAATTGAGTTCTTTGTCCATGTGAACAACAAACATACCAGATCAACGTGTTAGGCCCGATCTCCATAAAAAATACGCAAATGACTTGATATCAAGTCTTTGGCACTGTGCCATGCATTCTGAAAAGACTCGTTTTCAAGTCTATGGCACTCAAAGAGCTACTACCCTTTAAACCACTGTTTTGCTGTTTGAATTTGGTATGGAAAACACACCGTTTTTCCCCTTACCTCAGAGGGAAATAAAGATCTATTCAAAAATTGCATTTTAAGTGGCGTTCATGGTGTTTTGTTGAGGTGCTCTTCCACTCCTCATCTTTGTTTGCCATATGTCCAGCAATTTGTCAAATTCTAGAACCGGTGGCAACAAGCTGAGACAAAGTGTAGACTTCACTGCCCATATCAATCACACAGACACGCACGCACACACTTCACATCACTTCAAACACACATCACTTCAAACACACACACACGCATGCGCCCGCGCGCACACACACACACACACACAAGCACGCACACACACACACACACGCACGCACGCACGCACGCACACACACACACACACACACACACACACACACACACACACACACACACACACACACACACACACACACACACACACACACACACACTTAACTGCCCCTATCGATCAACTGCACTTGCAGACAGTGAACGACATCAACAACAGAGAGGAGGACAGAGAGGAGGATGAATATGTGTGTGTGTATGTGTACAGTATGTGTGAATGTGTGAGTGTGTGCGTGTACCGGTATGTAGGTACATCACATAGGCCACAGAGGGACAGATTGGGGTGTATACAACTAATATTGAGTAATGAATAAAGCCATTGATGTTATTTGCTCCTTATTTATTCTGAAGTTTTTGATGTCAGAAATATTATTTACTTGTATTGGCATTTTAGATTGTTTTCCAGTGAAGTCTTGAGTGCATTTTTCTACTGCAAAATGACACGTTGCTATTGCAAACATTACTTTGCATCTTTCGAGACTTTTCACAACTGAGGATCTCTAATCCACTTTTCTCTCGTTCGCTCAAAGTAATGTCATCCATAAAAATACTTGAATGATAACATGGGTCTGCCTGGGTTAGTCACAGCTGAGGGATTACTCACAGGCATCGAGGGTTTGCTAACTTGAACACACACACTCTCGTACCCACGCACGCACGCACGCGCGTGCACACACACACACACACACACACACACACACACACACACACACACACACACACACACACACACACACACACACACACACACACACACACACACACACACACACACACATATCCACACGGTCCTCCATCAATAAGACACACACCGTACTCGAGCGGAGACTCTACACTTCAAAACAATGCCGTGCACACACTTCTGACGATGATTTACAAAAAGCTGTACACCCTGTTTATTTTTAGCAGGTTTCATATCA
>NC_085874.1:32104043-32114043 GCF_034702125.1 Engraulis encrasicolus
TCTGGTATCCCCCCTTGCAATGATAGAACCAACAATGGGTCAATGGAACCTCTCTCTCTCTACTCTCTCTGGTTCCATTCATTCATTAGATAGGATACTCAGCTCTTCATTCATGTACTGCATGTGCACAGCTGTCAGATCTCCATATTCTTTTTTTAATAGAACCTTAAACCTTGTTTGCCCAAAATAGCAGCCTGGAAGCCTTGCCAAGATGGCTGCTGCCAAGATGGCTGCTATGTAGCGTGGCCGGCCGTGTTTGACTTTGTGCCATCGGAATCAACATGAGCTAGCTCCGTTGCAGTTCCGGCGTTCTGTCATCGATAAAGAACTATACCCATCGCAACCAAGCCATTACAACCATAGATGTGGGAAGTAGAAGGGGTAGAAGTAGTACTTTTATGGATGTAATTACAATACTAGTGATATGACATTACATAGTAACATATAAGTAATATCACTGTTGTGGATGTGAAGTGAAAGCCCAATTGGGAAACTCCAACTCCCATTGTCATTGTGACACAGCACTCCACAGCACAAAAGCATCCACTGCACACTGCACACAACGAAAAGGCATTTATGCCTCACCCATGCAAGGGGGCAGCCCCCAATGGTATTGTAATTACAATACTAGTGATATAACACAACATAGCTGCAAATAAGTAATATCGCTATTGTTGTAAATTAATTACACCTCTTACTTCTACTTGTGTTTTATACATCTCAGATGACAGCCCACTTCAGTAGCGCCCTTATGGACAGGGTTTGTGTTTGGGCTGTGTTAACCCACTTTAGCCCGATGATTCGTATATGTTGTTTGACCTTTGGTGCCTGGAGCGACATATATACTGCATTCAGGCTTTTGAGATTTTAGCTTTTTTCATAAAAAAGTGGGGATGTTACAGTTGAATGAACACATTCTAATGCAAGATGAGGGTCTTGGGGTTTAAATGCAACTTATTTCATGCTTTTATGTGCATCAGAGGCTGAGATGTTTAGGTTTTTACAGGCTGAGGGCAACTTTCCCAACAAGGGCTTAGGCATTCAGCAGGCGCTTTCTTGTAGGTGCTTTAGGCATCAATGGGTTAAAAGCCTATTAGTAGCTCATCTCGACAAAGCAGCCCACCTCGACGGAATACCGACCCGGCGCTTCTCCGGCCATATGTCCGCCAAGAGTGGAGCCGATGCAGGCTCCCAGAGACACTGCTGAGGAGGCCATTTTTGTGCGTCACAGTTTGCATACATGTGGACGACAGGCACAGGGGTGGATCTAGCCATTTTGGGGCCCTAGGCGAAATATAAACACGGGACCCTCAAAAGTCATTATGTAGATATAATATTCTGCGTTGTTGTGCTATTTTAGTGTTTTGTATCATATGCTATCTTGGATTACTTTACATAAGTGACAATCTAAGGTCCAGACTATTTTTGTGTGTGTGTTTACCGTGACTGGTGTGACAGCTGGGGCTCCTATGGAGGACAGTTTTGGTCGGGGCCCTAGACAATTGCCTGGGTTTGCCTAATGGAAAGTCCGCCTCTGGACAGGCACTCTAGACTCCCCGTGACTTCCCCCGAAAGACATTTGGGGTCGCGCTGGCCTGGGTCACTCTGACACCCTCGGCCAATCAACAGAAGGCACACTGGGCACACAGCCAAAGGGGAAGAGGATTGTTGGCATGCCTGCACTGCGGAGACGGGGACAGGGGACAGGGGACAGGGGACAGGGGACAAAGAGTCTGATGGAAGGGCAGCGAGTATAAGGGGACACTGATATTGGACACCACTACTGTTGGACTGTCTGACTGACTGACAGGGTACAGTATGACTGATTGGGTTGCACACAAATAAACCTGCACACACATGCATACAGATAAAACAAACACGTGCACATGCACACGCGCGCGTGCGACACACGCACACACACACACACACACACACACACACACACACACACACACACACACACACACACACACACACACACACACACACACACACACACACACACACACACACACACGGACATGCACACGGACATGCACACGGACATGCACACACGTACATGCATACGGACATGCACAGACACACACATGCATTCTGAAGATGAAGAACTGTGTGTGCATGCATGTGTGTGTGTGTGTGTGTGTGTGTGTGTGTGTGTGTGTGTGTGTGTGTGTGTGTGTGTGTGTGTGTGTCTCTGTGTGTGTGTGTGTGTGTGTGTGTGTGTGTGTGTGTATGTGTGTGTGTGTGTGTGAGAGAGAGAGAGAGAGAGAGAGAGAGAGACAGAGAGAGAAAGTGAGAGAGAGAGTACTTAGGGCTGATGAGGACTTTCACACAGTAAGCGTTTCTGTGCTGTTTACAGCTGTACTTTATTGGCTAAGAGGTATTTTACATCCATTAGCACCACACACACACACACACACACACACACACACACACACACACACACACACACACACACACACACACACACACACACACACACACACACACACACACACACACACACACACACACACACGCACACGCACACACACACAGTCAGCGGTACATCCATTAGTATTAAGTTAAAAATGCACTACATGGATTTAATGTATAAATCAGAGAAATGTGCGCACATAAATAAACAAGCAGAGATATACAGTACATACACTAGTACCAGTTGTGACCACAAGAGTGTGTGATGTGCATGTTAGCCTCAAGACCGAGTATTTCTCTCTCTCTCTCCCATCACACGCATGCACGCAAGTATGTACGCACGCAAGTACACACGCGCACACACACACACACACACACACACACACACACACACACACACACACACACACACACACACACACACACACACACACACACACACACACAGTCACACACGCACACACAAGCCCAAGTTTGTTGTTTGTCCCTGAACCATCTGTTTTTACAGCCTCTCCTCTCTTTGCGTCCGGGGCACCTGGCCATCTCGGACTCACGGCAGCGCCCCTGGTCCTGGTGCAGCCCAGCAAATGTCGTCACGGCAACGCCCCTGGAGGAGCCCAGCCAATGTTGTGGTGTTGATTCAACACTGAAGGTAATGATACACAGGGCAACTTTTTGAGCAATGTTGCCCGGCAACATCATGATTGGCTATTCATTTTCTGATGGAATGGTTGAAAAAAGTTGTCTGCTGCTAATCCAAGTTCTCCTAATGAAACATCATATGATAAACAGTCTAAACAACATCTTATAGTATCCTTGCCCAGACAGATTTCTTAAAAGGTTGCCTTGTGTACCATCATCTCTAGACATTCAAATTCAACATCCATTCCCTTAGTTAAATACCTGATATTTGTTTTAAAAAAATGAACACTGCTTGATAGAATGTATGTGGCTTCTGTCTCTAAGTGTTGCATTAGCATTGCAAAATTTACAAACACTGGCACCCCAAAATTCCCTGGCACTCATGCCACTCCTGTGGGGCTATTTTAGGCGAGGTTGGCACCACTTGCCACTCGACTGCCTCGCCCTCACCCCGCAAGCTTTCCCTATCGTCACTGTGACGCATAGCTGAGGCACTACCCACTGCTAACAGCGCTAATGAAACATTACCACGCACACATCACGGTTCTTAGTAATGTTGCATACCAGATGCCCACACCCATGCCAACAATTGGGTCTTGATCTGGCTCCTATTTTCTCATTGCCCATTACATGGAAGCGTGTCATATGTTCCCCAGGTGATATATTCCAAAGGCCCTGTGGTCTTTGGGTCACCATGTTTCCTAGTTATACAGTATGTATAGCCCATATCTCTGCTTAATCAAGTCCCAAAAAAGAATTGGAGCTGTGACATGTTGCACCTGAATCGCAGCAAAACACAAAAAACCCCTCACATAACATGACACATTCAAACTAGGGACTTTGTCAACCAAAGGCTGACCAGGGAACATTGGACCTGGGTAACATACGTGGGTAGCTCCCAGTCATTGGAATTGTTTTCCGTGATGGACACGGGAAGTGCTTTCTATATTCCCATAGCACTGTGTTAACTCCATCATTAGAAAATACATACCAAATGCTAATCCTAAACAAAATAATGCTATAGCAATTGAAGTTGTGCCCTGACCAAAACATTCCCTAACCTTAACCTGTCTTTAACCCCTTAGCGCAGAGCCTATGTTATAACCCTAATGTCACCAAAATTGTAATGTCTATGTCTTGATCTGCTACTTAAGACTCTCTGCATTGTCATAGCAATGTTGTTATGATGTAGTTCAGTATTTTCAGCAAATAGTGAATAGGCCCACCGGTGACCCTGTCTGCAGCAAGAGGTTAAAGACAATTTTTTGAGAAATACCTTTTCCAGTTGATTGATAGGCTATCAGATTCATATAATGAACAAAAGAATAGCTGTGCCCAGAACAAAACAAGCCCTAACCCTAACCTGTCAGTAAGAAAAAAAAAAATTGAGAAAAAAAATATTTGAAATTAGAAAAATCCTGGGAAAACACAAGACTGTGGAAGCTGTGGGAGTATAGAGAGAGCACTTCCGTGTGTCCATCACAGAAAACAATTCCGTGTCTAGGAGCACGGCATTTTGGCAAAATCCGTGCTCCTGGACACGGATGTCGTGTCCCAAAAATCCGTGTCCAGGAGCACTGAATTCTGGAGATCATGTTGCAGGAAAAGCACAGCAAAACAGAATAAATATTTGAATAAATTAAATAACTAATGTGCACCAAAATAAACAGACAATCAGCTTAACAATTTCCATTAGTTAAGAACTGCATTATAATATAGTAATCTATTGCATCTCGGAACATTACTACTAATATCATTATTTTATAGACTATCGGTTGAGAAAGGGATCCATGCACAAAAAAGTAGTGTAGCACGATCGATGTTAGGGGGGCCTTGGCTCGACTCTCTGGGTGTATGGGGGTGCCTTGCCATGATGAAGTTTGGGAACCTCTTGAGCTACAGTGCCATAGCCACACCTTCCCCAGGCATAGCAGAGACCCAGCCCATGGGTAACATGCTAATGAAACATTAGCACTCTGTGGGAGTGCCAAACATGTCACACATTTGAGGCTCCCAACAAATCTCACTAAAACAGTTAACAGTTGGCATTGGAATACGGCTCTATGGCAGTGTGTGTGAGTGTGAGTGTGTGTGTGTGTGTGTGTGTGTGTGTGTGTATGTGTGTGTGTGTGTGTGTGTGTGTGTGTGTGTGTGTGTGTGTGTGTGTGTGTGTGTGTGTGTGTGTGTGTGTGTGTGTGTGTGTGTGTGTGTGTGTGTGTGTGTGTGTGTGTGCGCCCAGGTCCTATTGTGCAGAGTAAAGGATGAATAGATGAGAATAAATCTTTTTTCCATTGTTGAGGCAGAAAGAAACGGTCATGTCAAACATCATCCACAAATTATCTGTCTCTTCAAGGCTTTTGGAAAGCAGACGAGATGCACACACACACATACACACGCACACACACATTCACACACACACACACACAGGCACACATGGACGCACACACATGCGCGCAGAGCAAAATTGATGTGAGCGTCTGAGCTGATCAAGGGCTCCTCTAAAAATCCAGGTCACGGCGTAACAAGACAATGCACGCACATAGACTCTCTCTCTCTCTCTCTCTCTCTCTCTCTCTCTCTCTCTCTCTCTCTCTATCTCTCTCTCTCTCACTCTCTCTCTCTCTCTTCCTCTCTCTCTCTCTCTCTCTCTCCTTTACACGCGCACAATTCATCTTCACTTCATTTTAGCTAAGACGCCCCATTACAGTTGCAGAGGTCTGTGGCGCTCAGGGAATAGGCGATGACAGGGCAGCTTTGCTTAAACACACTTAAACAACGTCAGCCAGAGGAGAGGAGTGGAGAGGAGAGGAGCTGAGCTGCTGGGCTAGGCTTTTAAAACCTACCATACGGAAAAGAGCTCTTTTCCAAAATTAGATACATCCATTTTATAGAATGTTGGGAAATTGACATTTTTGTATTGGGCATTCCATTGATTTGCATTGCAAAATGCATTTTATAGAGGTTAAAAAAGTACGTTATCAAAACATTTGAATGGCAAGAATTCACACATAGATGACAGGACTTCTTAACAGTCAATTCCCACTTTAAAATGCAAAAAGTAAAAAATGGTGGATATAGCGTTTTGGAAAAGAGCTCTTCAGATATACCGTACTGTATGTTATATGTAAAAACATACAAAATGATTCATGCACAGTATAGAGGGGATGGATGTGTGTGTGTGTGTGTGTGTGTGTGTGTGTGTGTGTGTGTGTGTGTGTGTGTGTGTGTGTGTGTGTGTGTGTGTGTGTGTGTGTGTGTGTGTGTGTGTATGTGTATGTATGTGTGTGTGTGTGTGTGTGCGTGCATGCATTTGTGTGTGTGTGTGTGTGTCTGTATGCTTGCATGCATTTGTGCATGTGTGTGTGTGTGCGTGCGTGCGTGCGTGTGTGTGTGCGTATGTGAGTGCGTGTATGTGTGTGTGTGTCATGGGTTTCTCTTTGTAGTTCAATTCCGCCGAGGTGCACGTCTCCCACGTATAGTATCCCACCCGTGAGCTTCCACGATCCTTGACCCCCCCAGTGTCTGGGCTGACCCCCCCCCTCTCAGGGGTCATGCCTTTGATATGGTGTGGGCCGGCCAAGCCAAAACTACACACAGTACAGTATAGTCAGAGATTCTTTAGGTATATAGAGATATGCCAATGTAATTGGTTGTTATGGGCACCTAACATGACCAGGTTCCAGTCTGCCTAAAGGGGCGTGTCATAATACTGTAAAAGTGCCTCATATTTGTAATAATATAAATAGTAAAGATATAGGGCAGCACAATATATCGAAAATGTATCAAAGTCGCGATAACAACAGTGGCGATATGCGTATCGCAAAAATGACTTACTATAATTATCGCTAACAAGTAAAACATTACCTTGCAGTCCAATCCCTAGCTGAATATCAACAAATGCGGAGGAAGCCTGCCACGACCAAAGCCACGCCCCCCACACAGACTGACAAATTAGTGACAAGAAAAACACTTGGCTATATTTCTAAATATCCTTTAAATATTGTTAACGAGTTATTGCATGTTGTTATCGAGTATCTAATTGTTTTCTGATATTAGGCAGCCCTGGATATGCTATAATAATGTATGAGGCACACATTCCATCTATAAAGCATTATTTACATCAGGGGTGGAAAAAGTCTTTCATTCGAGGGGCCAATTTTTAAAAAAAAGTTAGGCCTATATTGAAGGCGGCCACCTTTACAGCAGACCCCACCTCCACTAGGGTCATGGAAATATAACTTAATTGTATTGCCAATGTAATTTCCTCTAAACTTCACATCAAAGGTTCTCTATGGTAACCTTTACAAACTGAAAGTCAAAGAATGCGCGCACATCAGTGGCACAGGTGCTGGACCAAACGCAAGATAAATGAAAAGAAAATAAAGGTCCGCAACACTGTTAGATGCTCCCAAACATTTAATGGCACGACGTTTTGGACTAACCGTCCTTCATCAAACGTCGTGCCATTAAATGTTTGGGAGCATCTAACAGTGTTGCGGACCTTTATTTTCTTTTCATTAACCTTTACAAACTGTCTTTTCTGTTTGTAACAGCATTCCCCATATACAGCATTCTTCATAGAAATATGGGATTGTCTGTTGGGTTGAACGTCTACTACTGTGATACATCAAATCAAGGAATTTTATTCACAATAGGTAGGTCGACAGATGGACGTATAATAACAGTCTAGTGTTGAATTACAGATGACTACTCCGTCAGTGCCAACACAGCAGGACCGATTGACGAAGACTCCCCCACACACACACCCCCACACACACATGCCCACAAGTACGTACACACACGCGCACACGCGCACACACACACGTGCACACGCACACACACACACACATAAACACACACAGTGGCCCGAGCATCACGACAAGCAGAGATAGCACAGTGTCATGCTAAAAGCTCAGCTGTAACGGCGTGACCCATTTACACAGTACAGCGACCACCAACACAACGCCCTGCAGGGCACAGCAGTTACCATGGCAATAAACAGCTCAAATCGGCCCAGCCCAGCCCGGGCTGAAAATCATCGCACACACACACACCAACACAAGAGGCGATCCGATAGCTTTGGCTTACCTGGTATGAGATTCATAGCTCTACGCAAAGAACGCAGGGTTTGGGAGCAGTGGAGAGCGCAATGAGAAGAGAGGAGAGGAGAGGACAGGACAGGACAGGACAGGACAGGAGAGCAGTAGACAAGAGAGGAGAACCGAGGAAAGTAGAGAAAAGAAGAACAGAGAGGAGAGGAGAGGAGAGGAGAGGAGAGGAGAGGAGAGGAAAGGAAAGGAAAGGAAAGGAGAGGAGATGAAAGGAGAGGACGGGACAGGAGAGGAGAAGGTAGGAGAGGACAAGAGAGGAGAACAGAGGAGAGGAGAGGAGAGGAGAGAAGAACAGAAAGGAGAGGAGAGGAGACAGGAGGAGAGGAGAGGAAGGGTGGAAAGGAAAGGATGAACCAGAGATGAAACAGAGATCACACCATTGTGCATCTCTCTCCCTTCCCTCTCGGACTGGGCCTGGGACAGCTAGCGCTCAGAGCAGACAGTCCTATTGAGTAGCCAGAGAGCTGACGAGGGTGGGGGTGCAGGTGGCGGGGCGAGAGGGTGGTGTGTGTGTGTGTGTGTGTGTGTGTGTGTGTGTGTGTGTGTGTGTGTGTGTGTGTGTGTGTGTGTGTGTGTGTGTGTGTGTGCGTGCGTGCGTGCGTGCTGGGGACAGAGGGGGTGTGGTGGTGTGTGTGTGCACTCAAAAGCACATTCCATGGCGTGGGGATTCCATTCTGGATGGGGTGGGGTGAAGCGGTGTAGACTATGCAAGCACGCACGCAGGCACGCACGCACACACACACACACACACACACACACACACACACACACACACACACACACACACACACACACACACACACACACACACACACACACACACACACACACACACACACACACACACACACAAAGACACAGAGCCAGGGAATTCAACCGTGTGTGGCGTGAGAAGGCCGATTACCAACGCAATACGTTCCTGATACTCACTGATAGTCCACACAGAGTGCACGCATCCTTTTATCAGGACACACACACACACGCACAAATTTACACACACACACACAGGCATACACACACACACACACACACTGTCTCTCTGACTCTGTGACACACACACACACACACACACACACACACACACACACACACACACACACACACACACACACACACACACACACACACACACACACACACACACACACACACACACACACACACACACACTTGCTACACGTGGAGCAGCGGGTGGGTGGGTGGAGCAGTGGACGGTGCCAGGGGAAAGTGCCGACACCAGCACAACCGCCCAGCAGGCAGACGGGGCCGCCGGGCCGCCGGGGCAGCTCAGAACAACCAGAGCAACAGTACCACGGGACAATCGGAGCAGCAAAACCCGCATAGGACAGCGGGCGCCATACTGCAACCGAACCGCAATAAAGTGCACAAAGTCCACAGAGCAACAACCCGAGTGGGCAGATGACACAGAAGAAACCAGAGCAGCAGTAGAGTAGAGTCCCTGTGCACAATCACTGTCCAGGTGCTGGTGATGTGCAGTAGAAGTAATCCAAGTAAAGGAAGGATGAATCACCACACACTGGTTTTCTTTGTTGGTAGTTTATTTGGTGAACAACGCGTTTTGCTGTTGCTTCATCAGGTTCACTCTGACAGGCTTCACAGGACAGTCGGAGGTACAAATCCTCATAGGCCAGTGAATGCCACCACAACAGAATCATGTTAAAGTAAACAAAAGCCACAGAAGGTGCAGATTGGGCAGATGGATGTTAAATAGTTTGTAAAATATTGAAGATGTTATTTTTAGATGTTTTATAAAGCATTAATAAAACTAGGCTAATAATAAAAACATGTTTTGTCCATCATTAGTTAATTAT
>NC_085874.1:32119043-32121543 GCF_034702125.1 Engraulis encrasicolus
AGCAGTCGAAGGCGACTGCACAGGCAGTCTAGTTCCTCATGCTTTCATTCATTCTTTCTACCTCCCTTTGTTTGTTTGTTTGTTTGTTTGTATGTTTGTATATTTGTTTGTGTGTTTGTTTGCGTGTTTGTTTGTTTGTTTGTTTTTTGCTTGTTTGTTTATATGTTTGTTTTTATATTTGTTTGTGTGTTTGTTTGTTTGTGTTTGTTTGTTTGTTTGTTTGTTTGTTTGTTTCTTTCTTTCTTTCTTTCTTTCTTTCTTTCTTTCTTTCTTTCTTTCTTTCTTTCTTTCTTTCTTTCTAAATCAAGGGTCATCAGCTCCAGCCCCTGTCCTAAATGTTGGGACAGCAGCTCTCCTCATTCTCATTATTGCTCCATTCCGATCCGTTCAATCATCAATATCTAACCATTTCTCCAGTTTCAGTCTGTCAGTCAGATCAATTACATAAATCAACACTCGATATGTCAAACTTGAACAGGGTAAACATCTTGTCTGCAGTATGCATGTTAGGACACATTTCACATCATCTCTTGTCACCTAATTTTTTTTGCAAGCTTCTAGGGCTGCCCAATTATGACAAAAATCAATATCACAATTATTTCAGTCAATATTAATATCACAATATTTTTAGACTATAGGCCTATTTCTTTTCAAGACAAATTGTGCTGAACAATTCACACCCTTCCCTCCCTTCAGCAGTGCGAGTGGAAGGCCATAGAGAAACACACAGTGGTGTTCTGCATGAGTGTTGGGTAGCAAGTCTGGTCTGTGCTCGCAGTGGCCCAAGTGGAGGGGAATGTATGACGCTTAGCATAAACTACCTTAACAACACATATAAACAAATGACAAAAATACTGTTTCAATATTATGAAATTAGAATATTGATATCACGATATGAATGTTATATATTGCACAGCCCTGCAAGCTTCTGCAGGGTAATATCATATCATGTTAACCCCTTAGCGCAGCACCTATGTTATAAACTTACTGTCACCAAAATTGTAATGTCTATGTCTTAACCTGTTACTTAAAGCTCTCGGCACTGTCATAGTAACGTTGTTATGATGTAGTTGAGTATTTTCAGCAAGTAGTGAATAGGCTCGCCGGCGACCCCATCTGCAGTAAGAGGCTACAGCGTCTCATCTCTGAGCTGCCGTGGCCAACCGGTAGGGCACTCGCCTGCCATGCGGCTGACCCGGGTTCACTTAAAAAAAAAAAATTAGGGCCTTTTATGCCTTTATTTGACAGGACAGCGTGAGATGGTGACAGGAAGCGAGTGGGACAGAGAGACGGGGGAGGACGGGGGAAATGACCCCGGCCGGACCCGAACCGGAACCGGGACCGGGGTCCCCGTGGGCATGCAAGTCCAAGTGTGGGGGGCCCAGCGTGCTATAATATACAAAAAAATATCTTAAATCGTCTCATCTCTCTACATTAGACATATCACCCCGTGAGAGACATCTCTGTGGTCATACCATCAGATCTCTTGTTTGCTGTGTTTGTCTTAAACCAGAGGATGAAGGAGATTACACAGTGCAGTCCATATGGTGTGTCTTACATAGCCTGGAGGCCAACATCTGCACACACACACACACACACACACACACACACACACACACACACACACACACACACACACACACACACACACACACACACACACACACACACACACACACACACACACACACACACACACACACACACACACACACAGACACACACACAGACACAAACTCCAAGCAGCCATGGTTACAGGGTAGATTGGGAGCGCTTAGATTTTTGTATCTCTTTTTATCTTTACAGAGGTTTGTGTGTGTGTGTGTGTGTGTGTGTGTGTGTGTGTGTGTGTGTGTGTGTGTGTGTGTGTGTGTGTGTGTGTGTGTGTGTGTGTGTGTGTGTGTGTGTGTCCTCTATAAGTTCTCAATGACGCCCAGCCAGCCAACAACATGAATAGTGGCTGCTACAGACAGGCAGGAAGACACACACACACACACACACACACACACACACACACACACACACACACACACACACACACACACACACACACACACACACACACACACACACACACACACACACACACACACACACACAGACACAGACACACATGCCCTTAGGCAATAGTGTTTCTGATTGAAAAGTCAATGAAATGCACCATTAGCGCTGAGACAGCTACAGCCTCAAGGCGCACATCAGGCAGTCACAGCCTAGCGCTGACATTTCTCACAAAGCTAACATCAGGCAGTCATGGGCTAGCCTAGCATTAGCACAGCCACCTCCCACAAAGCTCATATCAGGCAGTCACAGCCTAGCCTAGCACTTGTACCAGAGATCTTGCAGACAGAGATTTGTCATTCTAGTTCTTTTCCGGTATCCATGTGATGTCGGGTGAACGCCCCTTTAGGAGACCTTTGGTTAGGAGACCTTCGGAGTCCAGAGGTTGAGAATAAATGGAGTCCCCATAGACGCTGTAGATGCACACTTCTTATGCAAA
>NC_085874.1:32129043-32144043 GCF_034702125.1 Engraulis encrasicolus
TAGTAAGCGTCTATGTTAGCTACTCCACGGCTAATGTTTTCCTTTATAGTAAGTGTCTATGTTAGCTACTCCACGGCTAATGTTTTCCTTTATAGTAAGTGTCTATGTTAGCTACTCCACGGCTAATGTTTTCCTTTGCAGTAAGTGTCTCTGTGTGTTACCTACTCCATGGCTGATCTCATGTATACTTTATGCACACGTGCATCCAGCAGCATCCACCGCCTACATACATGGCCTACATACACTCAGCAGCACGCTTAACCCCACTGACCCAGAAAGGGGTATGATTGAACACACACACACACACACACACACACACACACACACACACACACACACGAGAGAGAGAGAGAGAGAGAGAGAGAGAGAGAGAGAGAGAGAGAGAGAGAGAGAGAGAGAGAGAGAGAGAGAGCAAACAGATTGTCATGTTCTGCCTACTAGCCTTCAATCATTCGACTAATCTCTGCAATCAGAGGAATACCCATCAAACTCTTTTGTGCCAAACACTGATAGTGTTGTGTCTGTCCCAATTCATTTAAACGACACTCATCACACTGGTCGTATCAATTACATTCTTTCAGCTGATATACTCCAATAAATTGTGCGCGCGCTGATTATGATTCTATGGATTATGCATTCCCTGTTGTCATATTATTAAGCATATTTTGGTACCTGTCGTGTTTGATTTTTACACACACACACACACAGCCCCACCTTAGTAATATCTTTGTGGGGCCCTCCGATTGACTTCCATTCATGCTAATCCTAACAATAGCTAAAGAATGCTAAACTGTGCCCAAACCAGAACAATCCCTAACCTTAACCTGTCAATGAGGAAATGTTATTAGACTTTTACTTTTGCCAGTAACAACAAAATCACCCCAGCAAAAGGGGTAAAACATGTGGGGTCCAGGATTTGGGCCCCGCATGGAGCGAGGGCCCCACCTTGTTAGTATGCTCCAATAGCTCACGAAGGAAGATTGGTGCAGTACACACACACACACACACACACACACACACACACACACACACACACACACACACACACACACACACACACACACACACACACACACACTTTCCCAGGATCAAAGCCCCTGACCTTTGATTGGCTAGCCCTTGCTTAGGGCATGCCTCTGGATTACAGCTATTGGTTGAGCTCATTGATACTGAATTGAGGGGGTAACGTACGCTCTAATCTGAAGTGAAGCACCGGTGGGGGGTGGGACTAGACCCGGAAACCGGAAGAAAATAGCCAATTCCCATTCATCTCTATGGGAGACATGAGCCAATGCATCTCCTTGCCAATTCTTGCCGAGTCTACTCATTTTTTGGGCAAACTGTAGTTTCCCGTCCGTTTCAAACAAGCCAAATATTATTTTGGGCTGACCCTTTATTTCAGAGAGCTGTTTACATTGCTTAAATGACCAATGAGCATTGTTAGTTGACTTGATTGACAGAATTCTTTTAGAATACTTTTGATTGACAGTCAGTCACTATCAGTGGTCGTTCTCAGCGTTGCTAAGGAATGAATGCGGACATTTAGGGCGGAAGAATCCTCGCAGACCAATCGCGGATGCTTCAAAAATGTTGACTGGAATACAGTAGAGTAACATCGTCCATGTATATACTGTACTAGGGGTCGACCGATACAGCTTTTTAATGGCCGATGCGATACCGATTTTTTTTTTCATCACCCTTGGCCGATACCCGATTTCCGATACCCGATATTTGGGGCCGATATGGGTTAAAAAAAGGTTAAAAAATGACAAATATTCCAGGTCTCAAGTTAAAAATAAACATTCCTTTAACATTATCAAATTGAGGTAGAACTTGTAACATTTAAACACCCACTCTAACAATCAAGTAATGTCTAACAATCAAGTATTAAACAAATAAAGTGTCTTGGTGCTTTAAAAAAAAAACCAAATGACATAAAATAATAAATATTGCGTATCGGCCAAAACCACACGCGTATCGGCCGATACCGATACACTTAAAAAAATGCAAATATCGGCCCGATACCGATACCGATATATATATATCGGTCTATCCTTATACTGTATATATACACGTCAGTGGTTGAGTTACTCAATAGTATGGGTAGGGCCACTTTACCACTGTATTCTATATAATATGAGGGGGTTTTGTCCTGCCCTATGTCATGCTGTGTTTTTTCTGTTTCTGTAACTGTCTTATGAACTGACAAATGGCACAGAACAAGTTTCTGTAAAGACGAATTAATAATCTATCTATCTATAGAGCAAGTCATAAGGCATTATTGGCCATGATTAGGATTAGGTGTTTCAGTGTAAAAACACAAACCCATTCTGTCAAGCGCATACACAAACATACAGATGAACACATGCAAAGGCACACACGCACACACACACGCACGCACGTACGCACGCACGCACGCACACGCACACACACACACACACACACACACACACACACACACACACACACACACACACACACACACACAAATACAACAACAACAAATCCCCAACTGATGTAAATATATCCGGTGGATACAAATTGTTTATTCTACTTCAATGTTCTTGTCTTTCTCCAGTTCTCCTCCTCCTCTTCTCTCTCTCTCCTTCCTCTGACTCCTCTCCTCCCTTCTTTCACCCTCTCTTCCTACTTGTTTTCCCAAAAGCATTCTGCTATTTTTGCCCGTCTCTAATTTAGCGCATCTCTCTCTCTCTCCCTCTCTCTCTCTCTCTCTCTCTCTCTCTCTCTCTCTCTCTCTCTCTCTCTCTCTCTCTCCCTGCACAGTCCATCTGCTACAGCCTGCTAGCCCCGGGTGCAGCTCGTCAGCTCTCATACTGCTCACACACACACACACACACACACACACACACACACACACACACACACACACACACACACACACACACACACACACACACACACACACACACACACAGTGATACTTCTCACTGCCCCGCCTACATGCATGCATGCACACACACACACGCACGCACACGCACACGCACACGCACACGCACACAAACAAACACACACACACACACACACGCACGCACACGCACACGCACACGCACACGCACACAAACAAACACACACACACACACAGACATACACATACACATACGGTACGCACAGTCATATATTGTTCACTACGACGCCATCATGGATGATTGCGCACACTCACATATAAGCACACGAACACAGACAGATGCCTGTGTGCGTGTACACACACACAGAAACACACACAAACACACACACACACACACACACACACACACACACACACACACACACACACACACACACACACACACACACACACACACACACACACACACACTCACCTGGCCTATGATACTGCTCATTGCTTAGCATAAGTCATGCCTGTCTGAAACGCACACACACACACACACACACACACACACACACACACACACACACACACACACACACACACACACACACACACACACACACACACACACACACACACACACCGATAGCCCCTATACCAGGGCTATTCAATTGGCGACCCGAGGGCGACATGCAGCCCAGATGTAATGCACATGCGGCCCAGGCATGGCCCCCAACTGTAGCAGTATACATTTCAGATTTGATACTGCAGTACGTTAAACTTCGGCTGTTTTGGCAGCGTCGGAGATGGCCCATGGGTCACTCAGCAAACAACTGAAAAATCTCCCGCACACTGACCATTTCGCTGTTCTTTCTTTAATAAACGACGTTTCGGTACTAGACCTTCATCAGGCAATCTCCCAGTGTGATGCTGCAGTACAACACATGACTTTCTTGTGAATCTCCTGCTTGTCTTGTACATTCACATTCAATGTTGTTAGGTTTTAGGTTAGATCAGGGGTGGGGAACCTATGTCTCGAGGGTCGTTTTATCCGGCCCCCATATCATTTTAATGTTATGCAGCTTCACATGAAATATGACATATTTTGAAAAGGAATCTTAGAAATTTCATTTGCAATAAAATCAAGTTAAATTCAGGGGACCTAGAGAAGGTGGGGTCTGTTTTAAAGGTGGTGGCCCTTCAATATACTAGGCCTAAAGTGCAGGGGGATATCCTGGTTTGTGTTCATAGTAGCCCTTGGAGGACTTTTACAGCCCTTGAAGGAAAATAATGTGGCCCTTCGAATGAAAAAGGTTCCCCACCCCTGGGTTAGATAGAGGAGCATGTTTAAAAATTGTTTGTAGACTACTGATTTGAAGTGTCATTATGCTGGACCCAGCCACTGTGGACCATACGCCTCTAAGAATCCTGGGCCGAACCTATGTGTACCTTATGACTCTACAATCTCTATCTATGTCCTCTTCTTCTGTCTTCTTGCTATTCTCTCTTGTTTCTGTCTCTCTACTTCTCCTTTTAAATCCATCTCTAACATTGATGTTTTTTTTCTCCCATTTGTTAAGCACTTTGAGTTGTATGACTTATATGATAGTGTTATAAAAATGCAATTATTATTACTATTATATTATGTAGGGTTACCATTATGTTTCGGCACGTGAAAACCAGGACAGGCCTATAGAATAGTCTATAGGCCTGGTCATTTATGGATCCTTTGTTCTATTTTCTGTTACACCTATAGGCCTATACAATGACAACCTGTATTCATTACTTTACATTCCAGTGTCACGTATTTTAATTGGACCTGATTTGTTTTCTGTCCAATTGAACTATCAGTGGTTCTACAGAGTTTTCAAGTGAACCCAGGTATTTTGGAATGTGGCACTGGACTAAAGGCAGAATGAATTCAGGTTGCACTAAAATGCACCATTGAGACATGTTCATGGAGTCAATCTAAAAAGTGTGTGGGCCTTGGCTGAATTGCCATGGAATAACACATGCAAGATCTGCTGTAGTTCAATCCTACATACATTTTCTGTCATCTGCCATTGTCTTTTGTCTTTATCCTTTTCATCTACTGTATTTTATTCTCACAAACTTGTTAGTTTTATCCAGCTTCATCTAATAGCCTAGTTGATTTGCTAAGCAGAATATTTCTCGATTTCTGCTCGTTCAAATATGTACTCAGCACTCGACACTCGACCGAGATGCCTCTCACTGTCCTGATCAATATTCAGGAATTTTCCAAGTAAAAACTCACGATGATAAACGTTTGCATTTCGGCATGTTGGCAGAAGTGCTCACGCTAGAAGCTAGTGCACGCATGCCGTGTGGTTATAGTTTGTTTTCACTTTACGCCACATGCTATTCTTGCATTGTCTACGTCAGGCGCGTAGTGTAGGCCAGTGGTTCCCAACCTTTTTAGTCAGGCACCCATGTTTTTACCATTGTAAGCTTTGGTGACCCAACTGCGCGAACGCCCGCACAAGACATGACACTCTGTTATTTTATTCCTCAATTCGTCTTTGGTCAAATATAGAATAAATGTTTAATGTAGGACTTACATTTTGTTGCGTCTATGCATATATTAGTTAAATAGGCTAAATGCTTTGTCATTTATTCAACATGGGCTATATATGGTATTTAAAATTAAACCCCTTAAAATCAAGAAGGCTTCGCAACCCCCTGTGGATCTTTGGCGACCCATAGGTTGGGTCCCGACCCATAGGTTGGGAACCACTGGTGTAGGCTAGCCAATGCCTTGGCACAAATGAGAAGCGAGCAGGCTACGGATAAAAGAACGGGATGAACTCGAGTTTCCTAGCTGTCCTTATAAACAATGCTGATGACATCCGAACTTATTTTAAATGCAGGCCAGTTAAACGGTGTTTTATGTTATCTGCAGGGGTTTTAGTTTCAATCAGACAAAAGCCAGGATATTTCCATAATTTCATGAATTATCCCGGGACGCCCAGGACAGGTCACAAAATCAGGACATGTCCCGGGAAATACGGACGTTTGGTCACCCTAATATTATGTATTGCAGGAATACAAGTATTGTGTGTTAAAATCTGCCAGCCTGTGTGTGTGTGTGTGTGTGTGTGTGTGTGTGTGTGTGTGTGTGTGTGTGTGTGTGTGTGTGTGTGTGTGTGTGTGTGTGTGTGTGTGTGTGTGTGTGTGTGTGTGCGCGTGCGTGCACAGTTGTGTGTACGTGTGGTCGTGCATGCGTTTGTGCGTGTGTGCGTGTTTGTGCGTGTGTGCATGTTTGTGTGTGCGTGTGTGTGCATGTGTTTGCATTGCAGCTGTGGTAGCTAATGGGCCTAACTAGCCCTGAATCCACCACACACACTGGACTTACATGCAATGCAATGACTTACATAACCACCTCCATGTAGGTGTGTTACACAATGGTATCTCAGTCTCTCTTGCTGACTTCTATTCTTAGCTGCATATGCTTCTAAATCCGTATCTCTTTAAACTTTAGACTTTAAAGTAGAAGTCTGCAACTCATTTGTAGTCATCATATTACCTTGAACTGTCATGGGATTCGATTCAGAAAGTAGCACATGAAATAGCCCATCATACTGTAGAAAGAAGATGAGTCTTCTGGCTCCGGCCAAAGCAGTGGTTCCCAACCTTTTTTGTCACGGGACCCCATTTTGACATCGCAAATTTCTGGGCACCCCATACCCATGTTTTCACGACAAAAATAAAAACATGAATGAGCTAATTAAGTTTTAGGGTATTAAAACTGTATAGATAGTTAGGACAGTCTAAGGTTGTCAGGGGTGTTTCAAAGAGTATATTCAATGAATTGCAATATTGATCAGTAGCCTATTCTTTTTTTCACACACTTTCAGACATTTCAGGCGACCCCATTTGAATTCCAGGAGACCACACATGGGGTCCCGAACCCCGTGCTGAAAAACACGGGGCCAAAGCCTGTAGTCTTGTTTTGAAAAATGTCAGCGCTCAAATAGGGAATTACATGAATTTAGCAACAGAAGATGTAGCAATTTTGGGTGTTCTGATAAATCATGTAAAACTTCCAAAATCCCAGAATGCTCTTCTACAGCAACACAAATTGGCAGACGGCAGCTTGAAGTGCTATAGTCTTAAGCAACTAGACTAAAATCTGTCTGTCTGTCATCCTCACACATTCTGCTTCACCCCTCCCTCATGACTGCACTTTATATCTCGGAAAATATAAATTGGATGAACATGTAACACACATCCAATCACACGCACACACAGACACACACACGCACACGCACACACACACACACACACACACACACACACACACACACACACACACACACAGAGCTACACAAGCTAACATCACCCCCTGTCTCTCTTCATCATCCAGGCACTATACCCGCCACAGCGACACAGAGAGCGAGATCACCCAGCTGCTGGCGCGCCACAACAGCAACACACACACACACGCACGCACACACACACACACACACACACACACACACACACACACACACACACACACACACACACACACACACACACACACACACACATACACACACACACACACACACACACAGCGGGAGACCTAAAGAGAGCTAAATTCTCATCTCGATTCTCCCCAACACCTGTAAACCACCAGAGAACTGGGAGCGTTTCCATGCCAACCATAGTGGTGAAGCTCATGGCTCATGCTTATACATCGCAGGCCTCATTACGTGTCACCCTCCGTAGAGGTCATGGTTCACAGAAACCTCCTTCAAGGTCAAAAGGTCATGCCAATCTCGTTCAAGGTCAAAAGGTCACGGTAGCTCAAGTGTTGAACCGTGGCATTATCCTCATGATGATGCTGTGTGTGTGTGTGTGTGTGTGTGTGTGTGTGTGTGTGTGTGTGTGTGTGTGTGTGTGTGTGTGTGTGTGTGTGTGTGTGTGTGTGTGTGTCTGTGGGTGTAAGAGCTACTACTGGCTCTTGTGTTTATGTAATACCCTACTCACACCCCTCCCCTCCCTCTCATGAACATTGATCAGCAATTCTCCGCCGTCCTGTGGCAATCTAATCCATTGCACTGGTATAACAACAACAACAGCCACAATCATGATAATGACAACAACAACAACAACAACAACAACAACAACAACAACAACAACAATAAAACACTTTTTTTAACAAAACATAAAATCACTTTAATGGCCACAAGGGACACAGAGGATGGTTCGATATCAATATTTGTTAGCCATCAATGTTTGCTAGCCATTTTTGGTTCTTTCTTGTAGAGTAGAGTAGGGAACTTTTATTAATCCCGAGGGAAATTAAGGTGTCTGACAGCTTACATAACTACACAAATACAGAACATACACAAAGCCTAATACAAATACTCAAAGACCTAATACACATTATTGCACAAGGCAGTAAACATGTAGCGAAAAAAAATGAGTATAGCAAACTGCTATACTCAATTTTTATTGTTGGTTCAAAGAAACAACATCACACACTCTGCTCCATGTTTTATTTCAAGTAGCGTGTCGGCCAGCTAGGGTTTCCTCAAACTTACAGACAGAAAAGATCCAACGTCTCTTTAATGTTCACCCCTAATTAGTGAACACCTGATCCCTTGGAGCGCAAAGTTGTTGTTGGTACCACTGCAGCAGGTGCTGATGAGAGTGAGGATGATGATGATGATGACAACACACTGAGTGCTGTGTGTGTGTGCATGTCTTGTCTTCTTCCCCCGATGGGAGGGAGCCAGCACCCTGCTTGCCTCTTCATGGTGGCACACTGGGCTAATTGTAGTCTGTGCAAAACAGAGCCACTAACCCCCCATCATCATGTGCCTGCATTACGCCAGGGAAAAAGAAAAAGACAAGCCAAAATTTTGTCCAGCAAAGCGAACTTTGCCATTCATTTCCTATGAGGGAAGCGAAGTGGGGGGCGAAGTCAAGCAAACAGTGGCGAAGCAAAAATATTTGGCCAAGTTTCCTATTATGCAAACGAGGAGCGAAGTTTGTCTGCGGCAGCCAATCGAAACAACAACAGAAATGTTTGACGACCTGTTGACCTGTTGAGCTATCAGAATGGAACACTGAATATCACCTCACTTCACTTTAGTCGTTTCGCCTGCATGTGTCCCCGGCGTTACAAGCACGGTGAGACTTTCGTTCCTGTAGCCTGGCCTCAACACACCCCCGTATAGGGATGGCAACAGTTGAGAAACAATCGCTGGTGGGAGGGATGAACTCTGTTGAAATTTGAAATGTGTGCCTGATTTTACTCAATTGCTTAGCTTTGGTCGTAACATCTGATATGCTAGTATGTAATGCATCAGCATAATTGTGCAAAACGGAATGACTGGCCAGCAACATCATGTGCCTGCGGTTAAAGGCACAACAGGACAAGAACAAAATAATTGTATATGTAGTGTAGCCTAGGCAGCACATCAGTATAAGCTGCAGGTGTCCACATGGTAACATGGGATATTGACACACAACATTGCTACAGAGCTAACGCCTCCCTTCAAGCAGTGCATGTCACAAGTAATAATCCAAACATGAGCCGAATCATGATAGAAACCGCAGGGTTCAAAGCATGAGCCAAAAGTAACAGCTTAAAGCTGGAAATGATGGGGTATTTCTCTTGACTTTGTCTTTGATCAGTAATTGTGTGCTACCACTTTGGCCAGGACTCACTTGTAAAAGAAACATCTCTCCCAATGTGATCTTACTTGCTAATTAAATACGGGTAAAAACAACAATGAAGATTCAAGAGTCAAGAAGTTTGTTTGTTGTCATTGTCATTGAAGGCAACGAAATTGTGGGTGGAGCAACAACACTGCATAGTTTCAAGTATAAGCTTAAAGTGTACCTCCGGGATTTTGGACACCAGACCTCATTTCCGAGTCAGCCAGGGTGTAAACAATGTGTCCAGAACGTTTTTTTCACATTCCATGCAGTCCTTGTGAATTCTCATATCCATGTTGCTAAGCTAGCGCAAGTGAACGGGGATGGTAGTAGCCTGCCCCCAAAAATAGTCTTATCCCGTTTAAACAACATTCAAAACAAAACCGTTATTATACCATACTGTAAGTGTAAATACTTGTCTTGATAGAATGAAGTTTGAAATTAAACCAACATTGCAATCATGTTTGATCACCATCAGCAATTTGTGTTCCGGTTTGAAAGCTTGACAGCCGCGGAGTGATATTCCTAGTACAAATCCTAGCTTCGTTTGACACATCTATAACTTTTCCATAGAGCGAACTCCAACATCTTTGAAGTTTGTAAAACTGAACGATTTCCCCCCCTCCCTGACCTCGCTCGCAAACATCAAGAGTAATGCTTTCTGTCCGACTTTGTAAACCTTTCGTAACATTGAAACATATGCCATAACAATGTTTGGTTGTTACTAGATGACCCGTGTGTCTACACAGCATGTTGGCGAACAGAACGCACACTCTTCTCCCTTTCATCCTCCCATTCCATCTCGTCTCAAAAAACATTCCATGTAATAATAACTAGAGCTACGAGTGACATATTTCACAATGTCAAGCCAGATCACATAGCGTTGCGTAACTTATGAATCCAAAGGAATACGGCAAGTCATGTCTAATTATATGCCATTTGTCACAGCAATTACACAAAATAACAGTAAAGCATTACAATATGCCAATCCAAAGGGGTAACTTCTAGCCCAAGTTTTGGCTAACGTAGGCGAAGCCATTATACCACTGGGCTACCATCATAGAAGCAAAAAGCATAGCAAACCTGTTCTTCGGAGACTGTTGGTGCGCGCCACAAAATGTAGATCTGGGAATGCGGTTGGCGCGCGGACACTTTTAGAGTTTTCCGTGTAGGTATTAGACTTCGAGAAGGACTTTGTGAAGTCGTCGGGACTGAAATGGTCACTGCAAAGCACCGGGGTAGCTTACGGAGCGTCTCCATCGGTGTGTTGATGTAGCCCTGCAGCCAGGAGCCAGAGTTTGGTTCTTTCAACATCTTTCACGGAAACCAATGGAAACTTGCCGATACCCATCTGTGGGCTTTATTATTGCAGTTGGTATATACACACTGATGTACCATGGTGCGATGTCGTTGGGTTTTAATCCACTATTCGATCCGAAAGCAGTTGTAGAACTAGCCTTGATTTGCAATGTCTCTTGCGGGTCCCTGCAGTGGGTGGGTGGGCTACATCACAACTGAAGAGAGCAAAGTAAAATTCCGCCGACCCCGAGAAAATAGTCTCTCAACATGGCAAAATCCACGCAGTGCAAGGTTGGTTTAATTTCAAACTTCATTCTACTAAGACAAACATTTACACTTGCAGTATGGTATAATAACGGTTTTGTTTTGAATGTTGTTTAAACGGGATAAGACTATTTTTGGGGGCAGGCTACTACCATCCCCGTTCACTTGCGCTAGCTTAGCAACATGGATATGAGAATTCACAAGGACTGCATGGAATGTGAAAAAAACGTTCTGGACACATTGTTTACACCCTGGCTGACTCGGAAATGAGGTCTGGTGTCCAAAATCCCGGAGGTACACTTTAAGCAAAGTAGTAGCCAAAAGTAGTAGTCGAAAGTGCTTGATCCCCCCCACGTATACATTCATAAAGTATATTATGTATATAATAAAGTATAATGATACATTTATAGTAATGATAAAGCAACATTTTGAGTATTAATAATAAAGTATGAATGAGAATGAGTATGAGACTGCTGTGAGATTGCAGCCCTGCACCCCGCCTCATAACCGTGCGTCCGTTACTCCACGAAATGAAAACCTCATCTGCCCTGGGATTGCATAACTGGCATCGTAATGAAATCCATTTATAATTTACCACCATGTCGTCGACAGTAGCCAACAGCAGCAGCCAAGCCTTTGCCAAGTAGGGTGCACCCATTTGAGTAGTAGTTCATTCTCGTACTAATGACAGCGGAGCGCAAATGAACGTCTAAATTCTCGTTAGTTGTAATCGCAACGGCGACATCATGGGATTTTGAAGAGCATGATTGTCTGTTTCCCAAAAAAAGATTTTTTGTTTTGTTTAATTGTAACGAATGTCAGGGGAAGAAGAAATGCTTTGAAGGGACAAAACTGAGAGAAGATAAAACAGAGCAGCACTTTCATCTGTGAGTCATGTACGCACAGAACATGAGCAACTACAGTATGCACACACACACACACACACACACACACACACACACACACACACACACACACACACACACACACACACACACACACACACACACACACACACGCACGCAAGCACACACAGGCACGCACACAGACATGCACTGTATGCTGGCACGCATACACGCACAGACACACAAACACACGCACACAAATACGTGCAAACTGCTTGAAAAAAAACATACAAGCTGAAAAATACATGAGGACTGAATCTTCAAATACACACGCGTGCATGCACACAGACACAGAAAACACACACACACACACACACACACACACACACACATATAGACACAAACACGCACACACACGCACACTTCCAACTGCAGTGATTATCTGTTTTGTATATGTGCAGCCTGCTGTCAGAACGCACTGCCACACACACATTTTAACGTCTTTGATCTTTCCATCTCCCTCCCCCCGTCTCTCTGTCTTTCTCCATCTCCATCTCTCTCTCTCTCCCTCTCTCTCTCTGTCTTGCTCCATCTCCATCTCTCTCTCTCTCTCTCTCTCTCTCTCTTTCTCTCGCTGCCATTCTCCATCTCTCTCTCTCTCTCTCTCTCTCTGCCGTTCTCCATATTTCTCTCTCTCTCTCTCTCTCTCTCTCTCTCTCTCTCTCTCTGCCATTCTCCATCTCTCCATCCATCACGTTATTACATCTTCTACAGCGTAGGCCATTAATACATCAGCATCAATGCCACAGCATCTTACTGGAGTGCGTTACACAACATACACTACACCACCACAGTCCCCTATATTATTATTACTTATTATATGGTTGTGACGTCATCTGTCGAATGCTCCATTCATTTCAACGGGGCTCCCCAACGTTCGGACGTCTGTTATTTTTCGATAACGGACGGGTTGGTCTATAACAGACCGCTGTCAATGGCAACAAGACTTTTCACTGCTAAAGCGACTTTTCAACAAGAATCAGCTGCTGTGATAGACAGCACCCGTTGTCCTGGCTACCGCTGTCAATGGCAACAAGACGTTCACTGCTAAAGCCACTGGCTTGTATACAAGTCAGTGGCTAAAGCGAATGTTTCATATCACTCCGCAGGGGGTCCAGTCTTTTGTCACTCTAATCAGCTGCTGTGATAGACAACACCTGTTGTCCTGGCTACCTAGCTGTTGCCTAGCGGTGTTCCACAACGGCACTGTTTTGTTTTGCGCAGCAACAATCTTAACATTAAATAGGTCTAAAGAAATGTCCCCGCCATGTGTGAATCATTTAAGTATACCCATATAATAAGCGGGTTAACTTTCGGCGAGTCGGTCGCTTTGTGGAATAGCAGCACTTCAGAGAGAACGCTCCGCGTCGGGGTCTAAAGATTCTCTCTGTCGTGCTGCTATTCCACGGTAGCGACCTTCTCGCCGAACGTTAACCCTTACGTAACATCCACCATAGTGTTACACATTGACTGTTATGTGCTGCTGCATTTTCCCTTGAAACGTTACCAATACTTATTGTAACGGCAACACACCAGCTGCTTTTTACTATGACTGTGCCTATAGCGTCTAACACTGAAACCACAGCTAGCAGAAAGCACTGATTTGGTACCATGCTTTCTTGACTGCAAACAGCAAGGTCTTTGATTCATAATCAATCACTCGCACACATGTCATAATTAACTTTCAATGTGGTAAAACCTTTAGGTAACTGATTTGACATCTGATCCGAAGAGATCAGAGATTTGAGATCTGAAGAAGGCCTGAGTGACTGAAACGTTATCACCTCAATAGCGAACACCCACTGAACGCACAATGAACAAAAAAACATCACAGTGTGGTGAGCCAACAGTACTATGCTGCAGCACCTTCTTCATTGATTCAATATTTTCAGCCCAGGACTCGACAGGGCCTCGCTCTTTTTCTAGAGTGTGTGTTTGCACTTCTCCATAGTAACCTACTAACCTTGAGACCCACTTCAGCATTGATACCTTAATAACCTTGATACTCACTACAAACTGCACTGCACACTACACCTCATCAGAACCACCACAGTGAATGCTATTGCACAGGGAGGCAGTCAGGGGGGGGGGACAAAGGGGTCAGCAGTCCTGGGCCCAGGAAGACAGAGGGGGCCAAGATTCAGAATTGGGTCCTCGTTACCAGTGCTGGAAAGGGGGGGATGCAGTGGTGCGTTTGCATCCCCACTTTTGGGCTCCCTAAATGAGGCCTTCTCAACTTTTACTGCTGACAAATGAGTGGAGTGCAACAGCAGTAACATTGTTAAGAAATAAAGAATGAATAAATAAAAAATGCACCACCATTTTAAAATGCATTCCGAATCCCTTGCTCCATAGTACTGTATGCATTGAGTGTGGGGGGCCCTTTAAAGCTGGTTTTGTCCTGGTCCTGGTCAAAGCTGTCAGCGGCCTGGCCCTGCCGCGGCTGATATGGTAGGGCACACGTTTACCACTCGGCCGACCCAGGTTCGATTCCCGGTCCGGGTCCTTTGCCGGTCCTTCCCCATCTCTCTCTCTCAGCTCACTTCCTGTCTCTCCTTCACTATCCTGTCTCACAAAAAAACAATAAAGGCTGAAAAGCCCCCAAAAAATACTTTAAAAAAAAAACCTGTCAGCAGCCCTAATACCACATATCTTCTTCCTAATTCTAGTCCATCCTGCTCCGGTCCAATGCCCAACCCCCAAATGAGTAGCACATGATTTCACACTTGGAAGGACAGTGAGCACGGAGAGCAAACATATGCAAGACTGAACACAGGTACACAAAGCCCACAGAAATGAATGCATTGTCTCCCGCACGCATGTGCACAACCACAACATTTTGCCTTTGGCCTTTCTTGACTTGACTTGACTTATTCTGACAAGACAATGAAGATGGAGAGAGGAAGGTAGTGGGACAGAGAGAGGTGGGGAAGGTTGCTGGGAAATGACCCAGGCTGGAGGACTTGGATCCTGGGTCCACATGGGCAATGTTGCTAGTAGTGGTGTGCA